>NW_017890557.1:0-47316 GCF_001540865.1 Ananas comosus
TGTAAGGAGCGAGATTTTGGCAGTGTAGCTAAACTCTCAGTTGACGATGTTTTTGTGTGTATTTTAAGTACAAAAGCACTCACCAAGTTTCGGGAGAAAATGAGTTAAAATGGAGTTGTTATGCGAGTTCCAGTATTCACTTAAAGTGAATAGTAACTCGGTTTTTCGAAGAAGCCATTGTGTGAAGTTGGCTTCTGGCGCGTATCGGACTCCGTTCATAGCGATCCAATAGCTCGTTTCGACCGGTTCAGCTGTTCTGGAACTAATGGCGCTGATGGATTTTGAGTTTGACGCATGGATTTTGAGAAATCGAAAAATACATGTTTTATATGTATTTGTGCGTAGTTTCTTCTGTTGGAGAGAGAAAGCCGATTTCGTTGCGAATCCGTGATCGATCAAGGTGAACCGAAATCGTAGGCTTGTTGTCTCCGTCGTGCTGATCGCACTGGTGCGATCCGTTCACAAATCTGACAGACGGATTTGCGGGGATCGCGTGTTGATAGAGGAGAGGTCGGTGAGGGAGAAACGGTATTTTCGCAAAAGTTACAACATTTTATGCACCGTTTGCGTGAAATCGCACGTAGAGGTGTTTTTGCGCGTTTGACACGTGCTGTGAGGGACTCGACTGTAATTTTGATGTTTGGGACCCTTTTTGGCATGTAGGGGGGGGGGGGGGGGGGGGGGGGCACCTTACAATAGGCTTTAAGGTTTTTTACCTTACTACCGTAACCCTAGCCTTGCCCTACCCGCCTAGCCCGCTCCTACCCTCTTCCCTGCACTTGCCTGCACGTGCCTGGCACCGCGCCGATCGAGCCCGCAGGCAACCCTCGTCGGCAGCCACCACTCTGCCATCTTCTTCGCCTCTCTTTCTCTCTTCCCTCTCTCTCGAAGTTGTGTAGAGGCCCGAGACTGCCGGGACCTTCGGACCTCCGCAGGTGGCCCGTGCTCGCGGCGAGCATCCCGCCGACCGCCGCCGTCCGCCTAGCGCCGCCGCTCGCCGCCCTGGCTGGTTTGCCGGCCTAGGACAAGGACTCGCCGAGCGCGAGTTCTCAGTAGCTTCCCTCCGAGCCCCACCTCGGAGGTCGCTCCCGCGGCTTCTACCGTGTCCCCACCGACCCCGGCCGATCGCTCGCCCGCGCCCTTCGATCGCCGCGCCGCCCTGAACCTGGGGCGCCGCCGCCAAGGTCTGCAGACCGAGCCCTAGCTCAGCGCCAGCCGCCGACGCGCGGCCGCCGCAGGCTGTCGGCCAGCGAGCCTTCCTGCCTCTTCATCCGCCTCTAGGACATGCCCCCGGAGCTCCTCGGCCGCCGCCGTGGCCGCCACTGCCCGTGGAACCCAAGCCGGAGCTCTTGCGGGCTGAGCTTGCTTCCCCGACGCCGCAGCAGCACCCCGCCGTCAACCGAGGTGAGCACGGTACTCCTCACCTCCCCCGCACCCGTCCCTGGCCGCCGCGCATGCCGCCATGCTGCCGGAAGCCGGCCGGAGCAAGCTTGCTCCGGCCAAGCTCGAAATAGGGCTTATTTTGGATGGGTTTGTGTTCTGAGCTTCCCGAGCCTCCCCGATCTCTGCGGAAGGGAGCACGATGATCCTGGCAAGTTTCTGATCATCGTGCTCACCTTGGTTTCTGTCGGGAAGGCCCCGTTCCGCTGTTTTGGCGATGTCACTCCGTTTCAGCCTTTTTGGCTGCTGTTTCGGGTTTGTGCGTGTTTTTTCGGCGATCCGAGGCTGTTCCGATGCCTCCGGAGGTGAGCACGGTGACCGCTGGTCAGTGCTGATCACAGTGGTCACCTTCTTTTGGATCAGCAGTGCCCGGTTAGTTCTGTTCGGCGCGATCTTCCCTGACTGCGCGCTATGCGCTGAACCTTCGGGTTGCTCCCGCACTTCCCACAGCGAGCCGCTGTGCTCTGGATCGTGAGCACGGACTCCGGTACGTCGAGACCTATCCGTACATGTCTCTGTGGACTTTGAAAGTCCTCGGTTTGCGTGAACGATCCGCTTGATCGCTCAAATTACATAAAATGATGGAATTTTATGTAAATTGAGGGGCTTTTATGCAATTGTGTATTGTGTGGCTACTGTGGGCAGCGTGTGTAAGTGTGTTTGACCTCTGGACTGATTGTCCATGATCCGTTAGCTCCCGCGGAAACCGAAAGGTTGATTTCGGTGCGTTTTTCGACGAAATTCGTCGAAAGAACGCGGTTTCGGTTCGGATTCTTTCCGACGGTGTTTGGTTGCTTCGTGTTTTGTCGCTGAGCCTTGTTCGCTGGTCACCATTATCATTTTGTGGGTTCGATGATGATGGGTGAGCGACGGTGGGTTCCGGTGTCGAAATAGACACTTCCGGGAACCCGGATTCGTACGATTATCCGGCGATGATCGTATGGTTGTGTTACCTCGTGTTCGCTGCTAAGGCATCCAAATCGGAGTGTTCTGGAGTAGCAGGTGACTCGTGACACGAGTCGGTGAGTTTCAGGACACTTAGTGGGTCCCGACGGCGTCCCGGTGTGGTTTTCGGGACTTCCGGTGAGTTACGGTAATCGGTATTAGGAAACCGATCTTTGTGGAATCGTTTGTGAGGTGGTGGATACTGTGATTATTAGTTGTGGGTTAGATACTAACCCGGTGGACCCTCTATAGGTCCTGTCGACATTCTTTTGCAGTCAGGAGACAGACGCGACATCCGTACAGGTGGGTACTTCGATCCGACGTCGGTACAGTGGTGCACGCTTGGTGACGGTTTCTTACCCTTACTCTTCTGTTGTTACTATCGCATAGTATATTGAGCCTTGCACCCTTGTTTATTCGTTATACTCTACTCGTTGTTTGCATGCTTAGTATCCTGAGTAGGAGTAGAGTAGTTCTATCTACATGCGTATCTGTTGACCTAGTTGGTCGGTTGTTGCATTCCGTATATGTTGACCTAGTTGGTCTGTTGTTGCATTCAATTTCTGTTGACCTAGTTGGTTGGTTTTTGCATTCCGTATCTGTTGGCCTGGTTGGTCGGTTCTCGTACTTCGTATCAGGGACCTTGTTGGTCAGTTGGACTCTGTGGACCTTGGGTCCAGGTAACACATCGACTCTCTTGTCATGTGTTTCAATCTGGTTGATCGTGGTTTGGCGTTGTACGCCCTTGTTTCTGGCTTCGGCCTAGGCACTGGCTTCAGTCGGTTTTGTATTGAGCATACCAGCATGACTTAGTCACAGCACTTGGGGGTATTCACGACACTGGGTTGGTTTGGCCACCGACCGGAGGTGTGCTTATCCGGATGGGTCGTCCTGTTGGGCGGGTGAATTAGGTCGGTGCAGTTCAGTGACAGGCAGCGCTTGAGGTCTGCGGACCAATATAGCAGGCATCAGATTGGGTACAGTTTTGGTTTAGTTACCTTGAGGCATACTTGGCTTTGCATTCCTTACAGTAGCAGTATTGTTTATTACTTCTTCTTTATCTGTTATAGCTACTGCAGTTTCTTTATATCAGCATCAGTATTTGTTTACCATATTGTTATATATCTCTTCCTGATCCCGGTGAGTACTCCTCGCCTTCATCGGCTTGCGGTACCCACTGGGAGGGGAGACATGTTTACATGTTCTCACCTCCCCCACTATTTTTCAGGTATCGCCGGCGGTGAGAGTTGAGACGAGACGTGAGACACGTTCGTAGTGGTCGCTAGAGCTTCCGACTCAGGTTATTCGGTTTAGTTTCTACCCTTACTGTCCTGTTGATATAGCTTAGATAGTTTATATGGTTCAGTTAGCTGATCTTTATGATTGTTTGAATGTTGGTGATCTGGTTTTGGTAGATCTGGGGATGCTTCGTTATTTATGCATGTAAACTAAGGTTTGTGGATTTGGATATTGATTTTATGGATATCGGATTTTCTTGTATTTACATATCGTGGTTTTCTACCCCTCGAGGTAGTCGGTTTTCAAAATAGAGTTTCCGTGTGGGAAACAGTTTTAAAAAGGTTTTCGAATGGTTTTTATGAATGAATGAATTAGAGTTTAAAAACAAAAGCTTCCGTGTGGGGAGCACTTTTAAATAGGATGTTTGTTGTATTGTGCATTGCATCATCCAGCGCCTAAGGAGTGCTTAGAGGCATGCATCATTCTAAGGATTGTTAGCTGTATGGAAATGCATATCATGCCTTGGTTGTTGATTGGTAAATGTAGATTGTGGTTGTGATCCTGTTGTATCGTTGGTACGCCGTGCAAATACAAAGGAGACTCTGTCCGAGTGGACAGAGGAACTTTGTATTTGTGGCGGGTGCACGTCGAGCTGGGGCCAGGTTGAAAAAAAAAAAAAAAATTTGGCAACGTCTTCCGCTACTCGGTTTCTAAATTGGTAAGGAATTTTAAAAAGGTTTTTAAAATCGGGCCCAGGGGCCGTGACAACTCATAATGCGTATACTAGCCAATCCGGCCTACATTGCAGTCCGGGCTACTATACTAATTATGAGTGCGATCGCCCTCCACGTACCTATAAGTTATTTTCGCATGAGAGAGCTTCCGAATCCGACGATCCACACCGTTAATCGTTATCCCTAGAAGCAATTCGAATATTTACGAAATCAAATTTCACAATTTGAGTAAACATATATGTATATACTCATGTGGTGGTCCGACCTAACTATACTATTATGAGTACGATCGCCTTCGTACTCATAAGTTGTTTTCGATGATAGATCTTCCGAATCGACGATCCACACCGTTAAACGTTATCTAGAGCATTTAAAACATCTAGAAATCAAATTTCATAATTTTTCGACATCATTTACCTTACGATCAAAAGCTCACAAAATTGACAATTTTTAACGGCCGGTATGAAATACTTGCTAGTTTAACGGTGCAAAAGAATCCGAATAGGTTGAATTTTTTATTGAAAATTCTATTCACTACCTAGATAAAGATCAATAACTCTGATATTAAATTGAAGGATCCGATCATCCATTTTTAAGACATCGTTTGATTTTGACCGTTCATTTTATGCCCGCTTTATGGATTTTATTATGATTTCGAAAAATTACGAAATTTATTTTCTAGAAGTTTCAAATACTCTAGATCATATTTAACGGAATGGATTGTCGATTCGGAAGCTCCATCATCGAAAACAACTTATGAGTACGAAGGGCCGAATACTCATAATAGTATAGTAGCCCTACTCTATATATATATATATAGAGTGCGGCTAGGATGCTTATGGAAGCACGGAGGGCTCTGTGCTTCCACTTTGTTTTCGATGTTCGGACTATCGAATCGACGATCCCACAGCCCCCCGTTAAACAATTATCTAGAGCATTGAATATTTAGAATCAAATTTCCAAATTTTGAGTAAACATTATATGTATACGTATACTGTGGGGTCCGGCTACTATACTATTATGAGTACGATCGCCTTCGTACTCATAAGTTGTTTTCGATGATAGATCTTCCGAATCGACGATCCACACCGTTAAACGTCATTTACAGCATTTAAAACTTCTAGAAATCAAATTTTATAATTTTTCGACGTCATTTACCTTACGATCAAGAGGTCACAAATTTGACAATTTTTAACGGCCGGTATGGGATACTTGCTAGTTTAACGGTGTAAAAGAATCGAAATTTGTTGAATATTTGATAAAAAATTTTATTCAATACATATATAAAGATCAATAACTCCGATCTTGAATTGAAGGATCCGATCATCCTTTTTAGGACGTCGTTCGATTTTGACCGTTCATTTTATACCCACTTGATGGACTTTATTATAATTTCGAAAATTTACGAAATTTATTTTCTAGAAGTTTCAAATACTCTAGATCATATTTAACGGAGTGGATCGTCGATTTGGAAGCTCCATCATTGAAAACAACTTATGAGTATGAGGGCTCCAATACTCATAATAGTATAGTAGCCATGGCCTATATAGGTTATATATATAGTATTATAATAGTTACTATATATACTAAATACTAGAGAGAGAGAGAGAGAGAGAGAGAGAGAGAGAGAGAGAGAGAGAGAGAGAGTTTTGCTAGACTACTATCAGTAGTAAACGAGCCGTTTTACTACCTATTTGTTTTCGATGATAGAGCTTCCAAATTGACGATCGGCTCCGTTGAACATGATCTATACCACTTGAAATGTTTAGAAATCAAATTTCAAATCTTTTCGACATCATTTGCCTAATGATTAAAGGGTTTCAAAATTTGTAATTTTAATGGTCAATTAGAGGCGTTTTCTCGTTTAACGGCGTAAAGATATCCAAATCAATTGAATTTTTGTTAGAAAATTTTTTAAACTATTTAAAACAAGATCTATACTCTTGATCTTGATTATAAGACTCCTATCATCATTTTTTAAAGAATATTCATTTTCAGCCATTCATTTTTCTGTTCACTTGATGGATAAAAGAACAATATCGAAAGTGCGTGAAATTTGATTTCTAGGTAGTTTAAATGGTTTAGATCATATTTCACGGAGGCGATCGTTAATTTGGAAGCTCTATTATTGAAAACAAATAGGTAGTAAAACGGCTGTTTACTACCGATAGTATTTTAGCTCAACTCTCTCTCTCTCTCTCTCGTCTCTCTCATCTCTATTTACATTTATATATTATTTATTTATATTTATTTATTTATTTTTATATAATGAGTGAGGCGTACTATGTATCGGAGCATCGAGCCTTCCGTATGCTTCAGCTCATTTCGATGTATTGTATTTCAAATCGTCGATCGGCTCGTTAATTTGATTAGAAGTATTTTTTGAAGTATCATTAGAAATATTTTTGATTTTACCGATATCATGTTACGGTAGTCGCCGAAAGAACGTGGTTTCGGGTTGATGAATGTTAGCTCGCGGATTCGGCGTAGGTCGATTTCAGTGCGTTTTTCGGCGAAATTCGCCGAAAGAACGCGGTTTCGGTTCGGATTCTTTCCGACGGTGTTTGGTTGCTTCGTGTTTTGTCGCTGAGCCTTGTAGGCTGGTCACCATCGTCATTTTGTGGGTTCAATGATGATAGGTGAGCGACGGAGGGTTCCAGTGTCGAAATAGACACTTCCGGGAACCCGGATTCGTACGATTATCCGGCGATGATCATATGGTTGTGTTACCTCGTGTTCGCTGCCAAGGCATCCAAATTGGAGTGCTTTGGGGCAGCGGGTGACTCGTGACACGAGTCGGTGAGTTCGGGACACTTAGTGGGTCCCGACGGTGTCCCGGTGTGATTTTCGGGACTTCCTGTGAGTTACGGTAATCGGTTTTGGGAAACCGATTACGGGGATCCTGTGTGGGGGTTTGTGAGTCTCGTGCTTTGAGTTAGTGGTTTGGATTCTGACTTGGTGGATCTTCTTAGGTCCGGTAGACTCGTGCGTACCCAGTGTTCCGACGCGACAGTGACAGGTGGGTGCTTCGAGCTGGTAGTCGGTGAGAGCGTTTCACCTCCTTCTCCTGTTTTTCTATTCCAGTATATTAGCTCTACATGTCAGTTGTTTGGTTATCGTTTGGCTATCGTATTTCGTTGACTGCATTGGTTAGTGATTGATAGACATGTAGAGCAGGTTGCATTTGTATTTCAGTATCTCTGTGGACCTTGGGTCCAGGCAACACATCGACTCTCTTGTCGTGTGTTTCGATCTGGTTGATCGAGGTTCGGCGTTGTACGCCCTAGCTTCTATTTCAGTTTGGCATTGTACGCCCTCGTTGTTGGCTTCGGCCTAGGCACCGGCTTTAGCCGGGTTTGTTTTTGTTTGAGCATACCAGCATGACTTAGTCACGGCACTTGGGGGTATTCATGACACCGGATCGGTTTGGCCACCGATCTGAGGTGTACTTATCCGGATAGGTCGTCCTGCGGGGCGGATGGATCAGGTCGGTGCAGTTAGTGACAGGCAGCGCTTGAGGTCTGCGGACCAATACAGCAGGCACAGATTGGGTACAGTTTCTATTCAGTACTTTGAGGCATTCTTTGCATTGTTATCTATGCAGTAGCAGGTTTGTTTATTGCTTCTTATTTATCTGCTGTAGCTACTGTAGTTTGTTTTCATATATCAGCATCTATATTTGTTTATCTATCTCCTTTGGTTTTCGGTGATTACAGCTTGCCTTCGTGGCTCTGTCGTACCCACTGAGAAAACCATGGTTGCGGTTTCTCACCCCCCATTTCCCCCCCCCTCCCGGTGACATAGACGAGGAGTTGGATTTTGGGCTCGACGAGAGGACGATCTAGCTAGTCTGGTATAGCGATCGCCACCCTGGTTGTATTTCTTTCCCGCCTTTAGTAGTCATTTAAATAAATGGTTTACTTAGATGTTTGAATGTTGTGATTTCCGTTATGCATGATTAGATGATCTTATGATTGTTTGAATGAGTTGGTTTTCCTCGTATGCATGAGATTATGGATGTTTTATTATACATGAGATTGGAGTCTTCATATATGTGGTTTTGGATCCTTGGTTTCAGATTGGATTTATACGCTTTGCAGATTTCTACCCCTCGAGGTAGCTGGTTTTCAAAATAGAGTTTCCGTGTGGGAAACAGTTTTAAAAAGGTTTTCGAATGATTTTTATGAATGAATGAATTAGAGTTTAAAAACAAAAGCTTCCGTGTGGGGAGCACTTTTAAATAGGATGATTGTTGTACTGTGCATTGCATCATCCAGCGCCTAAGGAGTGCTTAGAGGCATGCATCATTCTAAGGATTGTTAGCTGTATGGAAATGCATATCATGCTTTGGTTGTTGATTGGTAAAGGTAGGTTGTGGTTGAGATCCTGTTGTATCCGTTGGTACGTCGTGCAAATACAAAGGAGACTCTGCCCGAGTGGACAGAGGAACTTTGTATTTGTGGCGGGTCTGTACGTCACGTGGGCCAGGTTGAAAAAAAAAAAAAAAAATGGCACGCTTTCCGCAACTCTGTTTTAAAAAGGCTTTTAAAATCGGCCCCGGGGCGTGACAATCTACTCCATCATCTATTCTTTTATCAAAATGCCATTTCATAGAAGAAGCTGTTTTTTTGACGATAAATACCTTTGAAGTCTAAAGTTTTAATTGAAAAATAACGTAATGACTTCTCAACGGTATCTTTTTTACCATTTTACTTTTATGTTTAATTTCCCCACTATATTTGGTCATGCTTCATCTAGAAACACCACAAATTTTGCATGAATCAGATTCTTCATCTCCTTCCAAGTACAACATTACAATTGTTTATGCATGCTATCAATTTTTTGGTAAGAAAGTCCAAGGATCATCAATAATTTTCTTTGCCTCATAATATGAATTTGGAAAACTTGTTCTACTTGGGAGAATATCTTTTTTCAATAATTGAAGCAGCATAGTAAATGATGTATTTCTCCATCCGCCAAGGCTTTTAATATGAAACAATTTGATTAGTAAAGACAATTTTGAGCATTTGGAACCATCATATAATGGTTGATTAGACTCATTGAGTAATCTATAGAAAGACTTTGCCTCATCATTTGGTTCGCCTTCAAGATCTTCATCAATTATAGTTGTATTGTTCTCAAAGTTTCTATTCAATTCGGGATATAAATCCCTTATGATTTCATGCATCTCATCAGCACTCTCATCTTCTTCTATTTCCTTATTGTCATCATCTGAATTCGACTCGAATTGAGACTCACCAGACCTTTCACCATGATGATACCAGAAAGTATAACTTTGAACTATTCCATAAACTTTCAACTGCGTCTCAACTAGCTCACGAGTTCCTGAATATGTATTACTACATTTAACATAAGGGCATCGAATTTTGTTGTTTTGTCCTGTGCGTTTAAAGGCATAATCCAAAAAATTTTGAACTCCTTTTTCATATGCTTTACTTAATCGATCGTCAACTAGATTCATCCAACGTTTACTAAGTGCCATTTTCTCATAATGGGGTGGAGGTAATCCAAAAAGATTACCTAAACAAAGAGATAGCATAATGAGCAATGTTATGCAAAATTTTGTGAAGAATGTAGAAGAAAGATTATTGTTAGAAATCATTCAAATCAAAAATATTATTAAGAAGGCCTAACGAGTATTTTAAACCATACAGAAGCAAAATCTAAATTTTTTCTATGGCATAAAAAAAGTACGAAACTTTTTGACAATCCGTTGACAAAGAGCTTAATAGTAATTCTTATGAATATCTATAAAAAGTTTAAGATACAATGAGATTTCAACTAATGTCACAAACCATAATCATAAGAAGTCTTTCGATGAACAAGCAAAATCTTCAGATATATATCTTACTAAATAGAAACAACACAAAGTGAAAGCAAGAAAATAAAGGAACAAGTATAGACAATATCTTGAGGTTCTACTACATGCAACTTGAAGTATTAGAATATTTCAAAGTTTAAAACAATTAGTAATAACAAATATAGCTACACTTTCAAGAAAAAAAAACTAAAATAAAAGATTTAGAAAGAATTACATTGTTTAACATCAAAATCAAAAGGGACAAATCATAATTACATATCCGCTCTCGATATTTTCAAACAACACAGATCATAAGTAGGTAGTGATAATCAAACATTAACAATGATTTGAAATTCGATAAAAAAAAACACACAAACCCTTGAGAAGATGAAGAAGAGAAAATAGCTTCAATCTATAATTTGGCTTTTGTTGGAAAGAGTGAAAGGAGGACGTGTAGTAGAAAATAAAGAAATAAGTGGTTAAGTAAAATCAAAATTTAAGTACAAATTTAAATTAGCTGAATAAACATGCTACATAACTCACCCAAAAATGCGAACATATAGAAGTAAACAACCTTCTTAAAAATAAGGAGTGATATTCACCACAAATTATTAGGTCTCTTAAGTGACACAAATTCCAACACACACACACACACACATGTAGCATAATATTTTTTAAAAAAAATTAGGAGTGATATTCCCCCACAAGATCCAATGGCCCATATGATGACATGACCGGCCCATTTATTTAGAATTTAACATTTTCAGCAAAGTATTGGACTCATTAATTCTCAATATTTACTTTCCTTTTCTTTACAAGTTCTGTACCCCAATTATTGGGTGTGCAAACTTTAAAGCTTGAATATATAACCAAGAGCCCCAGGCCCCACGACCAGACCAAGAGAGCAGGCCCAATCCACCTCAGTTTGCTCTTCACACTCATGCTTGCATATTGATTGTAGTTTACATATACCATGCTATATATGCATAATAATGGATTTAATTAAGTAGCTAGATCATATCCAAACATATCCATTACCAACAAAGCAATACATCAAGTAGTACAACCTGGATAACAAGGTGCTCCCAATGACTCGATTGGTGAAATATATATATATATATATATATATATACACAATGGTGCTCATCATATAGGGATTGAGTAGAGTGCTAGTAAAACCAAGGGTTCTATCTAAGAATTTGCCAAAATGTGGTGGTTTTGAAAATCACCCAGCTATGTGTCATTATGGGCATTAGATAACCTTACCCAAAAAAAAAATCAAAATTTAAAAGCATTTAAAACCCAACTGAAATCTAATGTCATTAATGGCCTTAGTAATAAATAAATACATTGGGTAGAAGAATCATACCATGCAAGCAATGGTCGGATCTACTCAAGTGCCAGTAATGAGAAGAGCACAAAGACTTGATTTCACTACAACATTAACACCAAAATCAGCACTCAGGTTGTAGAAGTCATAATATAAGCTACTACTATATTCCCAAAGAGATTATCCTATTAAGTATTACTACAGATCAGAAAGAGGTAGCAGGAAATATGCAGTTAACAAACAACCACACAAAATAGCCTACATTTAATAATCACCGCTGAATTTACAACCCAAAGGCAACTACTACATAAAAATAACAGAAATTTTACAAACAATCAATACATTATAACTAGATTTTCTATAATTTTAGCGAAAAAAAGAAGGAAATCGTATGTTCCTCCGAAAGACTTTGATTCCTGACTAGAATATTATTGATTCCCGACTATATTAAGCAAATTTAATTGCGTCAGTGGATTGAAGAAAGTTGTTGGTACTTGGAAAGAAAGCTTCACATTCTCTTAATTATGTGATTCTCCACTTGCACGAACCCCTGAGAGAGTTTGTGAATCCCCCAAAAGAACCATTTAAATTTTAAACATTATCAGGTATTGAGGTCTGGGGATTTGATTGGACACTAGTGAGGCCAACGAGATCATAAAATCACCATGATGGTGCCAGACATTAAGAGATTTTGTATAATTTCCATCACAAATAGGGTATATCCCTGTTTACTCAAAAAGATTTTCTATAATTTTCCTCACATCAATATACACAATCTTTTGTAAAATGCTTTTAATTTCACAGAGAATTCAGAGCAATATCCTGACAAAATATTCTAATCAGATGTAATATGAACACTCTAGTTATCCAGTAGAGAAAAAAGAATAAAAATCAATAAAGGTTTTGCTCATCAAATAACTACCAAAATCACATATAAACTAAGAATTGATATTACATATGGATAAGATTCCAGTAGATTCAAAAAATGCAAAACATCATGTTTGATGCATAAATATGCTAAAATGATGAATTACTCTCTTATGCCCCAACACCCCACCATCGACCCCCAACCCACCATATCTATCTCTTAATGTCACAAAATAATTATCAAAAATTATATTTACATGAAGAACTGATGCTATTAAACTGTATTTAGTTGAAGAATTGATGCATACCTTTTTGTAGTTATTAAAAAAGTTTTAAGGTACTTGAAGAATGTATGTATAATATATTCCAAAAATTTCTACTAAATTAAAACCCTAGAAATAGAAAGAAGGAAAAAGAGGAAAAATATTGAGAAACAGAGAAATTTATGAGTAAAGAAATTAAATTACTCAAAAAATCGTAGTGGGTACGGCGACGGGTGCGGCGGCGGTGACCAAAAGACGACAAGGCATGTGATCCAATGAGAGGGGACCTGCAACATACGAGATTAGATCTAGGCCAACAAAGGGTAGGGAAAAGAGGAGAAGAAGAGAGGTAGTGTGAAGGAAGTTTTTTACAGTCAGGGGGCAAGGGGCTGTGGGCGCGAGTACGACTTGCTGCGGGCTAACAAAGGGCGCAACTTACAGAGATTGCGCGAGGTTGACGGAGGACTGAAGGGATGAAGCAATGAAAGAGGGCTGCAGGGTGCGGGGTTTGTTTCACGTAGTCGGAGGGCTCGCACGTCCACAAATTAGTGAGAGGGGTACTGTGTGCAAGATCCTCTTCAGGCCATCGGAGAGCTTGCGCGCGCCGACGAACTGGGTTGGAGTGTGCGGGCTTTCGGCGAGATAGGGATTTCTTGTGGAATGGGGAAAGGGGCAGAACGAAGAAGGTGAAGAGCCAGAGGGGTTTGTGAGAAAGAGAAAAAAAGAGAGAGAAAGAGAGGGGTTTCTAGATCTGTTAATTGGTAGAGTAGAGGTTGCGTAGAGGGTTGGAAAAAAAATTCAGCGGCAAAAATAAAAGCGCCAAATCTATAGCAATAACGACGGGACGAACCAAACATAATACGACCAAAATAATAATGGTCGTTGAAGGTCCAATTAATTTGCCTCGGCCCGCGGGAATCTCAATCTGCATATTTTTAACGACCAAATTTTACTCCTATCGTTAAAACATGGTCGTTAAAAATATTAATTCTTGTAGTGACCTTAAATTTGAGGTTTTATTGTTTTGGAACCCTAGAATGAGGTTTTAGGGTTGATTTTGGGGCTTTTTGATCTAGGGCTTTTGAGGCTAGATTGATTAGTTTAGAACCTTCCTTGGGCTTGGAGTGGAAGGGTTCTAGCTCTCTTTTAGAGCTTTGGAAGAGATTTCTTCTCTTGAGGTGAGATTTGACCCCTTTTGCTTCTAGGTTAATGTTTGATATTATATGATGATCGTAATGCCCGTGTATCTTGTCGCTCAATACTTCTAGGGTATTTCGAGACTCGGGGACAACTTTGTTCGGCGAAACGAGGCCCTACGCGACGGTTCGGTGGGTTTGACCTAGCCTATGATATGAGAAATGCTCATATTTGGCAAATATGTTTCGTAAAATAAAAATTCATGCATTTCCTTGTTAATTGTATTTAATATGAATTTTAGAATGCTTAACATGCATATATTATGTATAGTGAAATTTTAGACCCCTATGTGGTAGAGTGCATGCATGTGAGACTTAGCATTCTATTTATGATTGGGAACCATGATCCTTATTATGTAAAGGAACCTTGCTTTCATGCATTTAACCTATATGCCAATTGTGACATTAGGAATGTTAGAAGCCTAGAGAGGGCTTGAGAACTTGGACTATTTGAGAATTGGGACAATGTCATAAAGAGGCATTGGGCTCGGATCATGGTAATCATTGGTATTGATGTTTTAATGGAAACATAGAACAAGATTTGGGCTTGATCTGTTGTGAAGCTTAAGTGTCATAAAGAGGCACTAAGCAAGTGAGTGTTGGGACATCACTTAGAGACATGAGGATTGGATACTTGAGACTTGGACTATGCTTGCTTGCCATTTGTGCTCATTCGCACATGCTTGTGAGGGTCGCTCCCTACAAGCCGGCACTCCGGAGTTAGCCTATGCGACTTATGTTCGCTCGTGCGGTATTGAGAAGCCTACGGGGTCGAGTGGGACAGACACATTCCAAGAGTAGGGATGTTGGGCTACCACAGGCACTTAGGCGGCACAAGCTGGACTACCTTTGGTAGGTCCTTAATTGGAAATGGAAATCGACACGGGATGAGTTTGTTATAATCACTACTAAATAGAGAGTGGTAGTTGGATTACTCGGACTTGCTTCTAGCGTAGGTTTGGACTTTGGATATACATACATACATGTAGTATGCTAGAAGGCAGTGTTTAATTGCATTCATATAAACAATGTTGCTACGATAAGGGATAATCCTCATAATTTCATTTAAGCAAACCATGACATTATTTATGGCTAAGTAAAGACATACTCTTCATGACAGGATAATTGTGCATTACATAAATGCCATGTTTAATCGCAAGTAATATTTTAGTATTTCATTATGCTTTCATAGTTGCAAATTACTCGTTATTGCTATCGCTTTTGACTTACCCATTTCTTTTGGGCCTAGTGGTGCAATGAGCTGAGGTCAGTAATTGCCCACTGGGAACTATAAATTATAGTTCTCACGCCCTCTGTTTTATGTTTTCTTTCAGAGCCTTCCACGCCAAGAGAGGCTAGGGACCGTGGGAAGGGCGTCGCTTGGAGTTAGCCCTTCAGCGAGAGACGAGTTTAGGTGGTCTACCTCTCGATGTTTTATTTTGTGACAGGTTGAGAGTTGTACCCGTATATGTGTAGAGACCACCATTTTTGTACTTGAGGCAGATTTTGTACTACTTATTGTTCCTTTTATTGTCTAGTTTTATTTCTATACTTTGGTGTAGATGATAGGACTTTACTCGCTCTGATATCACTAGTTGTTACTATCCTATTTGTATTATTTCTTGCTTTTACTTCTGCTGTTACTATAGACGCCTTATATGTGTTGACATATGGCGGGTCTGGGCACGCTACCGGGAAGGCCCCTGCCGGTCCCGGGGCGTGACAGTAATAGTGACCTTATGAGCAAGTTGAGCTTGAATTGTGAACCTAAGGTAATAGAAACCTTAGAGATGAGTGATATGAGCTAAAGATAGCAAAGTTGAACGTAGAATCAATAGATCTACTAGTTGATTGCATATATTCATATTGCATGTTGCGAGGCATGTTATCTGTTAGTTGCATAATAACATGATGATATATATATATCTATAGATGTTTTTGGATTAACATGATTGCAGTGCCTCCTTGAACCTATTGGTCGAGTTTTTTTCTTGGGTGGCCGTGCCCACTGGGAACCATGGAGTTGGTTCTTACCCCACCTTGTTTTGGGGTGTTACAGGTTTGCACGTGAGCGGCGCGGCGGCACGAGGCAAGGGTGTAGCTCCATAAATAGCGCCCTACCCAGAGACCGAGATAGAGCTACCCCGAGTCGGCATAGCCTAGGGGTAGAGGGAAGGAAAAAGTAAAAGTTGTAATAAACTTTTAATAACTTAGATCGCATTTTGGAAGTTAAATGTAATATGTAATTGAAATGTAAAAGCATGTATGTGAATGCTTGTAATAATTAGCTGTTTATATTTTTGATACTTCCTTATGCAATCTGTATGTTGAATACTGTTCTTGGTTGGAACCATTGTATTTTATTGATTGCGACGCTTAGGACGTACAGGGAAAACTCGTCCGTTCGGCGGTCTGTCAGCGTACCCGAACTCGATCAAATAGGCGGGGCACGGGGCGTGACACTAGCAAAGAGCGAGCTCCTACACCCTCGGTAGACAATTCCCAAGACTAGTCGAAGCCCTCTATTCGATTTAACACTAGCAAATCTACCGCATAATCCAATCACCTATCTTTACAAGGTAGGTGAGAAATATATCCATAACATAAAAAGCATGTTCAGCACTTGTACCCTATCTAGTATGCATGGCCTTTACTATATCTTTGCCATGAGCAGTAGGAAATGACCGACTAATGAATAAATGAGATACTCTTGTATCAAATAAAGCTCAACATCTTACTTTATTAAGTAGAATGATACCTGCCATAATGTTATCGGTAGCAATAGGTTCCTCAACTTGAGTGGCAAATACATGGCCGCTCGGTGCTTGCTGTGAAGTTACTGGCTGATGAGGTGCCAATGCACAACTCGGAGATGATGGTGGTGGTGGGATACCCATGAGCTATCTTGAGAAGAAAAGTTTGGATGCAATAGATGGAGCGTGGATATCCCCCTATTAGCACTAGTACCATATATGACCCGACTGTCCACATCTAAAGCACCTCTTCTTTCGCTACTCACACTGTTGTGGTCTACGAGGACCACAACAAATAGCACACCTTGTCGAGGATCAAGTGGTTTATAACACAGGGCTCAAGATCATGATTGAGGATGCTTCGAGGGTTGCTTGGAACTAAACTAACCTATCTTCCTCTTCCTCCACCCCCTCCCCCAACCCCAGCCCCAACTGTCACGCCCGAGTACCAGCGGAAGCATATCCGGTACGTGCACAGACCCGCCATACACCTACAGTATATAAGGCGTCTATAAGAAAGCAAGTCGATAGGAGAAAATATAGAAAAATCCTATCTTGATATCAGAGCATGTATAAGTCAATAGGACTATCAACAAAAGAACGAGAGTGTCCAACTCAAAATATAAGTACAAAAGAAAGTACTAAAACTGTAACATCTGGATCCAAAACTCATATACAACACAGGGTACACAAAATATTTGTACAATGGTAGTCTCTCTATACACTGGACATCACCCTCGGCCGTAGCCCGATTAGCAAGGTGATCGACTAGTACGCTCCTAGCAATGTCTAGCTAGACGCGACTCCCTTGCCACGATCCCTAGCCTCTCCTGTAGACGGCTCTGTAAAAACAACAATAAAAAGGGCGTGAGAACTATTAACAATAGTTCCCAGTGGGGAAGCCGCCAGCCTCGGCGAATTACACCATTAGGCTCATGATGTACTAAATGAAAGTAAAACGATATTTGCATGATAACTATATGCAATGCTAGCAGGCAATAGGCATGTAATCATGATTTCTGCAGTATTAAATCAACTGAATAATAGAAGCATAGCGACGACTATAAACATAAACATAAACATAAACCTAAATGTGTAAGTAAATACAGTACACTATAACTGATGAGCATTCACTACTGTCCTTTGTCATTTAGTACTTTCATTTCGTTCATAAGGACCTACCTAGGGTAGTCCAGCTTGCGCCGTGCCTAATGGCCCCGTGGTAGTATACACTCCCCACGGCAATCCATTTCGGCACCCAATCCCGCACGGGCGAGCAACTGTCGCGTAGGCCAACTCCGGAGTGCCGGCTTGTAGGGAGCTACCCTCACAAGCGTGTGCGAATGAGCACGATGGCAAGCAAGCAAAGTCCATAATCCCATACATCTCAATCATCATGTTTTATTTTGCAATGTTCTCATTGTCGATCCTTTGTTCAGAATTTCAATATAACAGATATTGAACATAGCTAGTATCCACTAGATTAGTAATCATTAATCATGTAAAAGTAATGCTAATTTACACATAGCATTAGAAACTTTCCACTATCATGGCACTATGGTTATAGTCACAAAGCATGTCATTGTTCTTTACTTTAGGAACATACTAGATTGTCCATGATTCATTCAACTAAGTCAAACATAAATATGTTTACTTCTATGCATGAATTCCTCTACTTAAGAGAGGTTTCAGTTCACTATACATACATATAGCAACTATAATGGTAATCATGTCTTGAATCTATGTCGATTCCCAAGTTACGCAAAATGCATTCATATGCTATTTCTATAGTATCATATAGAACATAGGGGAGCTTCACTTGCTCTGGTTAGGTCAAACCCACCTATCACTAGGCTCAATCCAGCCACAAGAAGTTCCAATATTCAGCTCAACGAAGTCTCAATCCTGCTGAAAACAAAGCACGAAATCACATCAATACTACAATCGAAATGTCCAATTTCGGCATAATTCGCACTTAGTACAAAATAGTAACTTGAATTCCTATTTTGGTTCCCTTTAGTACCTCGAAATAAGTCTCCAAGGGCTCTCTCAAGCTAGCCGAAGACAATCCAAGGGTCGATCGCAACCCTGCTGCGAACAAACACTAAGCGGCGACAAAACGCTCATATACTAGTTCCTATAGCCGAAACCATGCGTATTCAGTTTACTAACTGAATTTCCAGCTTACCTCTGGTTGGAACACCCTGTAAACAAGTTCCCCAGGTCACCAACTTAGCTCAACTTGGTTCAAAAACCTGCTGCGAAGAGAACAATCCAAACAACATTAGTTCGCTCAAACAAATCACCTTTAGTTCCGATTTAGCTTTATAGTTAACTAATTACCTCTATCAAGCTTCAAAATAGCTTATCCCTGGTCTAAGGAGGTTAAATCGCAAATAATTAACTCATTCTAGCTGCTGAGACCTCAGTCTAACACAGCTGGAAGCAACGGAACCAAAACACGTCAAAAATCCGATATTAAATCACGAACTAGAGAGAAAGTGAGCTAATTACCTTTCTAAAGCTGGGATTCAGCTTTCCCTGGTGATAACCTCACAGAAAACTCAGCAAAACTCTACCTCTCCACGTTCCAAAGACTTCTCTCGAGTCTTCCAATCAGCTAGCAACGAGCTCGATGCAAAATCGGCGCGAAACGGCGAATTTTACTTAGAGAGAGAGAGAAACCCTAAAGAGAGAAAGTAAGAGAAGTGTTGTATCCTTGCTCTGAGCTCCAAGGACCCTCCAGCAACTTCAGGGGTCGACCAAATATCTGTAGGGATAAGATCAGATGCCAAAAGACCAACAAATTTCTGCTGCCACGCTCCTGCTGCCTCTGCTGCTTGCTGTACCGGTACAGCATTAATGTTGTACCGGTACATAATGCAGAAATTCGAGAGAAATGCCACAGCAAAATACTTTCCTACTTTTAGCTATCCAATCACTCTCTAACTTGTCCAAAAACTTGTCCAAGCCTTTTAGAACATGTAGGATAGATCCACATCTCATTCCTCATACTTGAATTTCGAAATTTGCAAAAGTTCAGTGTATTACATTCACCCTACCTAAAAAGAAGTTTCGTCCGCGAAACTTGTAATCACTTACCTCAAGATTCCGTCGAGAATGAAAGTTTTGAGGAGCCCAAGAATCTATCTAGATTGTATCTATCACCTAGAGGGGGGTGAATAGGTGAACGGCCAAAAACCACAAATCTCGATGTAATAAAAATAAATGCGGAAAATAAAAAGCACACCGAGATTTACGTGGAAAAACTCCAACTTGGAGTAAAAAACCCACGGAACCAACACGCGAAAAAATAATTCACTAAGAGAAAAGATTACAAGGTAATTACCGACTCCACGGACTCAACCTCTCTTAACCTCCTATGAATCTTCGCGCTATCCTCCGGGTTGTCCACGCCCTCACGTTCGAATCCACGAACGCCTCCACTTCGAATCCACGAAGCTTCAATCACGCCGAATCCACGACGCCACTCGAATCCACGAGCCAATGCTCCGAATCCACGAACCGCCTTTGTTCACGCCGAATCCACGACGCCGTTCATGAAGAGCATCATGATTATGGTGATCCTTCGCTTAGGAGTATCGTAGAAAACCAGGGAATAGAACTCCAAGCGAAGCGGAGATCAAATCGACATATAGAGAATGCGAAACGATATCTCGATTTGATCTAAAGAGGCTAATTTGTAGAAAAGAGGTTTAGAATGAAATCCGAGCCTCTAGGGTTTCTCAAACATGTATTCTTATGATACTTGATATGTTAGAGAAGCCCAATAGCTTATTTATAGACTTTAGAATCAATTGGAGTCGGATTAGAAAGATTTCACGATTTTACACTGTATACCGGTACACTTAGGCTGTCACCGGTTACACGATGATGGAACGAAAAACCTGACGAAACAGTGAAACCAGTTACATCCTTGATGGCCGTACCAGTACACATTTTGTACCGGTACACTTCTGATGCTGTACAGGTACACTTTGCAAATTTCCGCCGTTTCGGGTTTTGCAAAGTTCCGATGCACTTTTTAATCCGTTAGACATTGATATTATGATTCTAATGTCTACAACTAAGTATGAATCACCACAATCACGAATTAACACTTTACCTGGACATCGTGATTCACAGTGTGAGTTATTTTCCAACTTCTTCGAAATCTTGAATTTTTCGATCTTCGACAATACGGACCGATTCTTCAAGACTCCGACTCATTTCACGAAACTTGCCAACACATAAGACTTAACAATCTCCCCCTTTGGCAATTTCGTGACAAAACTCACACAAACTCAAAAATTATAATTTAAAGAAAAACGAAGTTCAATTGTCATCACCAAAACATTGAACTCCTCGCGTGGTAATCCAAATACAATTTGAAACTTAAACTTACATCAAAACTTCTAAAACAGACTCTATGACTTAGACGCAATAAGGAGTTTGAAGTCTTGATTTCCTGCAAAACAATTTGTCCAAAAAGATATAGAAAGTTAAATTCTGGACATTCTTACAATTTACGCTTCTTCTCCCCTTTTGTTCTTTATTCTTTCTTCTTCTCGAAATATCACTCCTTGTCTCCCTTTGTTCACCTTTGCTTTAGATCAATACCTGTTCATCATTGTTCTCCCCCTTTTTGTCAAAAATTGCCAAAGATAAACATATAAAGAGAGAAAACATACTAAAAGCATAAGAGTAGTCAAATTATAGTTACAGGCCTAAAACAAAAGTAAAAACATGCAAAAGAAAGATAAGCAAGCAAATCTAAAACATCGTCCTAGAAAGTAATCATAATAAAGTAACAAGACGAAGCTCAAGGAAGACATCACTCCGTGTCCTCGTCGTCATCATCATCATCTCTTGCGCCAGCTCCAGATCCCCCAGCCTCAGGAGTATCACTAGACGGTAGAATGAGAGGATGTCGTGAAGTCGATCTAGTATACGTGGAGTAAGTAGGCTGAGTAAGGAAAATGTCATTATGCCTACAGCCCATTTTCTCCATCATTCTCTTCATTCCCATCTCCACCTTTCTCGCAAGATCAGCCAATTTCTTCTTCATAGAGCGTACCTCATGGTGAAGGGATTCGACAGTAATCACTCCCCTTGAGCTAGAAGATCCCTCACGCGCTGCTCGAGGTGGAGGTGCTGAACTAGAAGCTCCTCTGGATGATCCTTTGGTTTGTTGAAAAGTCTTCAATGTGCTCCTTGACTTTGCCCAAATTACAGCGTCAATAGGTCCAAGTCCAAAGTCATATTTCTCACATGACACGTCAACTCCGTGTTCTTGAAGAATCCTCGTGATCAACAATGGAAACGGAAGTAGATCACGTCGAACCTGAGACTGTATGACATGAACCATTCGTTGCCACATAAGAAATGGAATATTGATGTTCAATCCGCCTGCTTCCTCAGGATGTCCAAGAAGATACAGAAGCACAAGACGATCCCAACGAATTCTTTTCGTTCCAATTGTGGGTTGAACATTGTAGCTCATTACCAATTAGAGCAGCTGATATTCAGGTAGCAAATCCTTAGATTCCACATATGAATGATTAGTCCTAACACCTTCCTTGCATATAGCTTGAATAACAGTCTCCCAGTGGGTTGAAGACTGAAAAAGCCCTGTCGTATAGTGAAGGCCGGTAGTATCAACATGCATACCTAAGAGCTCTCCAACAGTATAAGGAGTGATGTGAATCTTCTGTTTACGCTTATAAGACTCAAACACATAAGTCCCAGTCTCCTCATCCTCTCCAAGTACTACCCCGTTTATATAGAACTCTCGAATTAGTTCCACACAAAATGGGGCACGAGCTGGAACCCGTCCAACAGGCTCAATAGGGACCCTCTGCAGCAATCGGCCAAAATCTGGTACCTCCTTGACCAGCTCAGTGAAGTTGACATAGCGCTTAGCTAGAACTGATCGGCTCGAATAAATCTGCTGTCGCTCTAATGAAGCCTCTGCAACACGTTTGGAGCGCCTTTCACATGCACGAGAATCACCTCCTCGTGAGGATTCACCTGCTAGGCCTTTTCCTTTAGCAGCCCTCGTAACCACTTCTTCAGTAGCTTCAGGTGAGCTTGCTTGATAATCTGGATCTGATCCTGATGACTCGTCGGCAGTACGAGTTCTCTTTGATTGTCCACGTCGTCCTCGACCACCACCACGGCCACGACCAGCGGCCATAAGTACCAAAAGTAAGATCACGAGCGAAAATGCCATTTTCCTACATGAAAATAAGCCATTCATGAAGAAAATTTTGAAAAATCTGTAAAAATAGTAGAAAAATTTCTAATAACATTAGAATGCATACAAATGCTATTTCTAACAAGATCATGCAAAAATTTTCATCAAAAAATGACATTTTACAAAAAATCCCAAAATTACATGAAAAAAGAAGCTTAGAACATGGATTAGCGAAAAATAATGTGTTTTGATGTGTTTCAAGTGTTTTAGAAGCAAGATAATGTCCTTAAGCAGTGATCTACAGTAAAAAATTGCATAAAAAACAATCAAAAACAGAGATCTAAGTAAGAACTCGAAATTTTTTTAAAAAAATATGTAAAAACGAGGTTTGATCCATAAATCCGAGCAAACAACTTACAAATCCACGTGAAAAGCAGTAAATCTGAAGAAGATTGTCGCCTAGGAGCTTCAGGAGAAGAAAGATGCGGTTTTGATTAAGATTTGGGAGAGAATCGAAACATGTATCCGGTTATATAACCCGCGGCTACAGTAATTTGTACCGGTACGGGATTTTGTACCGGTACACTTTTTCAGATTTTGAAAATTTGAATTTAAAAACCTTTTAAACTTAAATTAATTTCATATAAATTAAGGACTTTACTCCAAAAATATGTATGATGAAGATAAAATATTATAAGATTTCAAAATACATCGAAACATCAAAATTTTATTATCGAAAATAATCTAATGATTAAGAACCATCAAGATGTAAGCTGATGAAAAATAATTTTTAGAAATTCAACAAAATTGACACCAATTTATCGCAATATGTTCAAAATAGAGATTTAACTAATATGGCACCGGGGGTGGCTCTTTGAGCATCTTTTCAACTTACCACCTTATAACTCCGAAAATTCTAAAATATTCAATCAATTTTTCTTTCAACCTTTTTCGGTTAATCAATTCAATCTTCATGTGGTAGCTTCACACACTTGCCGGACGACCGGGGTGGTAGCTCTTTCCTACATGTGGTGGCAGTTTTCACACTCCTTTAGAATGTAACTCTTTTCACATCTTTTTAAACATAGGAGTTTCTTTTTTCCTTTTTTTATTTTCAAACTCCCCCTAAATTAGACAATCTCACAATTGAAAATAATTTTGACGAATTTTAGTCAATTAGAGAATATCCATCCATCATATCCAACACACACAACTAAGATGAATTAATCACCAAGAGATCAAATTTGATTTCAAAATTTTGATGAATATATGCATTAAGAGATCATATATCAAATTATCGTCAAAATAATAAAAAGTGGAGTAAAAACGATAATTAATATGAATTTAACTTAATATGATTGTGAAGATAAAACCCGTTTAAACAATCTTTAAAAAAATTCTCTCCTAAAAAAAAATTGATTCTCAATTATCTCCTCTCTCAAAGATTTTGAAATTCCCAAATACCTTTCCTCAAAAAATGATTTTTAACCAAATAAAAACCAAAGCACCAAAAATCGTCTAAACATGTAATGCAATGACTAAAAATATACAATAAGCACCTATCAAAGCATTACATAAAGAATCAAAACAAACTAAGATGAAGAACAAGGAAAGATATCACCTTTCCGAATCCAAACTTGTTGGATTTTGTGTTGTCTCGGCTTGTAGACGTTCGGCATGGCTTGTTTTGACTTTGGATCAACCGTTGATCGCTTCGTTGATGGTGGCGTTGGTCGGGCTTGACGTTGTGCGTTGGAGCTCCGATTCCCTCGAGGTACTCGACTTAATTGTTTTTCCTTGAAATCCTGTGGGGAAAATCCGAGTAGTAGAGGGTGCCACTTGACGATTAGAAGTTGCCGATTGATTCTTCTTTTCTTTGTTTGGGCAATTTCTTTTGATGTGTCCTTTGATGCCACATCGATGACACACTTTGCCTTTTAAAGTTGTTGAGACTTTAGATGTCGCCGTTTGATCCTTCTCAACATATGTCCGTTCATATCCAAGGCCCAATTTGCTCGTTTGACCCAATCCAAGCATTTTGTCCAACTTCTTTGATCCCGAAGAAAATTGTTGAAGATCGGATTGGAGTTAACGAACTTGATCGGTCAATAATCTGTTGGATGTATGCGATTCCTCATATTGATGCTCCAAAAATCCAACTTTATCTTTATAAGAGTTAATCGTTGATTCTGCTTCATCAAGCTTCTCTTGGAGGATAGAATTATTTTTCAAATTTGTTTCCCTTTCCTCCTCAAGAACTTTGTTCGTGGTCTTCAAGTTGTGGTTATCTTCTTCGAATTTCAATAAACGACGCCTCAACTTCTTATTTAATTTAGCCATCTTCTTTGACTCGATAAGAAGTTGGTTGTAGGCTTCCGCTATATCATCGTCATTTGATTCCTCCTCGCTTTCGCCGTTGTCGTTCGATGAGTCACGCGAGGAAAAAGAAACATTCGAATTAGTTGCAAAAGAGGATAAACAAACAACGTTCGACGAAGGAGTATTAGCAAATAAAGCAATTTGATCATTCTTTTCTTCGTCACTTGACGATGATTCACTAGAAGAATCATCCCAAGTCTTTGCTTGCATAGCCTTCGATTTATAAACTTTCTTTGAAGGACAATCTGTCGCGATGTGGCCGTAGCCTTTGCACTTGAAGCATTGGATCTCACCTTCAAATACATCTTTTTCTTTTGAAGCCTTTGCACGCTTCTTCTCCTTGGATGTAGACTTAGGAAACGTTTGTTGCTTCGAAGATGAAGGTTTATTCGATTTGCTCTTTCGGAAATTCCAGCGAAACTTTTTCGTGAGAAGCGCAAGTTGATGTTCAAAGTCGGCAATTGAGATCTCTCCATCGGAATTTGAGTCTCCGTCTTCCTCTTTCGTCGATTTCAACGCAACCCCTGTGCTTTTAGAAGAAGACTTGACAAAAGATTGATTAGTAGGAAAAGTCATCTCATAAGTTTGCAAAGCACCTACTAATTCTTCGACTTTCATCTCGTCCGGATGCTTAACCGTTTCGATCGCGGCAACCTTTGCCTGAAAGCGTTCCGGAAGAGTTCGAAGAATCTTTCTAATAACCTTTGAATCCGGAATTTTCTCTCCCAAGTTAGCACATGTATTCACAACGTCTTGTAGACGTGTATAGTACTCGGTAAAGGTCTCGTTTTCATCCATAGAAATAGAATCAAACTTGCTTGTTAGCATTTGCAATTTTTTAACCTTTACTAAGCTCGTTCCTTCATGTGTAACTTGTAGAGTATCCCAAATTTTCTTTGCCGTTTCGCACCGAAACACGAGTAAACTCCGTTTGAGACAATGCATTAAATAAAGCGTTTATGCCCTTGCCGTTAAACGAAGATGTCTCGTTTTCTTCTTTCGTCCATTTGTTCCGTGGTTTTAGCTTTTCAACATTATCGACCTTTTCTATCGGATGTTTCCACCCAAATTCAATTGATTGCCAAACCCGCTCATCGATAGCAATTAGAAAAGCTCTCATGCGAACTTTCCAATAGGCATAATTCGTGTCGTCGAAGAGCGGAGGTCGATTAATGTTACCAACTTCGGCCATTAGATAACAATTTATCTAGATCCCGCTCTAATACCAATTGAAAGTTTTGAGGAGCCCAAGGATCTATCTAGATTGTATCTATCACCTAGAGGGGGGTGAATAGGTGAACGACCAAAAACCACAAATCTCGATACAATAAAAATAAATACGAAAAATAAAAAGCACACCGAGATTTACGTGGGAAAACTCCAACTTGGAGAAAAACCCACGAGGACCAACACGCGAAAAAATAATTCACTAAGAGAAAAGATTACAAGGTGATTACCGACTCCACAGACTCAACCTCTCTTAACCTCCTATGAATCTTCGCGCTACCCTCCGGGTTGTCTACGCCCTCACGTTCGAATCCACGAACGCCTCCACTTCGAATCCACAAAGCTTCAATCAGGCCGAATCCACGACGCCACTCGAATCCACGAGCCAACGCTCCGAATCCACGAACCGCCTTTGTTCACGCCGAATCCACGACGCCGTTCATGAAGAGGATCATGATTATGGTGATCCTTCGCTTAGGAGTATCGTAGAAAACTAGGGAATAGAACTCCAAGCAAAGCGAAGATCAAATCGACATATAGAGAATACGAAACGATATCTCGATTTGATCTAAAGAGGCTAATTTGTAGAAAATAGGTTTAGAATGAAATCCGAGCCTCTAGGGTTTCTCAAACATGTATTCTTATGATACTTGATATGTTAGAGAAGCCCAATAGCTTATTTATAGACTTTAGAATCAATTGGAGTCGGATTAGAAAGATTTCACGATTTTACACTGTGTACCGGTACACTTTAGGCTGTCACCGGTTACACGATGACGGAACGAAAAACCTGACGAAACAGTGAAACCGGTTACATCCTTGATGGCAGTACCGGTACACATTTTGTACCGGTACACTTCTGATGCTGTACCGGTACACTTTGCAAATTTTCGCCTTTTCGGGTTTTACAAAGTTCCGATGCACTTTTTAATCCGTTAGACATTGATATTATGATTCTAATGTCTACAACTAAGTATGAATCACCACAATCATGAATTAACACTTTACCTGGACATCGTGATTCACAGTGTGAGTTATTTTCCAACTTCTTCGAATTCTTGAATTCTTCCATCTTCGACAATACGCACCGATTCTTCAAGACTCCGACTCACTTCACGAAACTTGCCAACACACAAGACTTAACAGAGAAAAGATAGGGGTAGTGCTCTAACATCGCACTCTCCAATTCCCAAGTGGCTTCTCGTTCATCGTGATTGCTCCAAAGTATCTTTACATACGGTATTTTGCGGTTTCGAAGCCGTTTTACCTCTCGAGCTAGTATTTTCACTGGATTCTCCTCAAAGCTCAAATCTTCTCGTAAATCCACTGGAGTACTCTCAAGTATGTGGTTTGGATCAAAAACATACTTTCGAAGTGTCGATACATGAAACACATTATGCACTCCCGATAGGTTCGGCGGTAAAGCAAGCCGATACGCTACGGGGCCTATCCGCTCTAACACCTCGTAAGGTCTAATAAATCGAGGACTTAACTTCCCTCGAATACCAAATCTCTTAACCCCCTTTGATGGTGAAACTTTCAAAAATACATGATCGCCAATTTGAAATTCCAGTTCTCGCCGACGTTTATCCGCATAGCTTCTTTGTCGACTTTGAGCTGTGAGTAGACGTTCTCGAGCAAGTCGAACTTTAGCTTCAGCCTCTTGTAGCACAACTGGACCCAAAACTAATCTCTCCCCCACTTCACTCCAATGAAGTGGTGATCTGCACTTTCTACCATAAAGGGCTTCAAAAGGTATCATCTGAATGCTTGCTTGATAACTATGGTTATAAGAAAATTCAGCCATCGGTAAGAATTGTGGCCAATTGTTCTGGTAATCAATCACACAGGCCCTTAACATATCTTCAAGGGTCTGGATGGTACGCTCGGACTGCCCATCACTCTTGGGGTGGAAAGCAGTACTAAAATCCAATCGGGTACCCATGGCCTCCTGTAAACTTCTCCAGAAATGTGAAACAAATCGGGTGTCTCGATCTGAAACAATAGAAGCAGGTACTCCGTGTAATCGCACAATTTCGTCAAGATACACTTGTGCGAGTCTCTCCCCCGACCAAACTGTATGAATCGGAATAAAGTGGGCAGATTTGGTCAATCTATCCACAATTACCCAGATTGCGTCGTGACCTGTTGGTGAGCGAGGTAATCCAACGATGAAATCCATAGTGATCCTCTCCCACTTCCACACTGGTATGGGTAAGTTTTGTAGTTTTCCCGCAGGAAGTCGATGTTCAGCCTTAACCTGCTGACAGGTTAAGCATCTGGCCACAAAATCTGCAACTTCCTTTTTCATTTCAGGCCACCAGTAAGTCAGTTTCAAATCTTTCTACATTTTCGTACTCCCAGGGTGTAAAGCATACGGCGCCCGATGTGCTTCTATTAAAATTTCTTCTTTAACATCAGAATCGGCCGGTACACAAATTCTATCACCGAATTTTAGCAATCCCTGATCATCTACTCGAAAGTCACCAACATAATTAACAATGATTTTTGCTCGAATCTTTTGCAGAAATTCATCTTGAGCTTGCTTTTCTTTAACTCGATCGATCAGGGTAGGTCGCACCACCAAGGACATAAGTCTCTAAGGCGTGTCAGGAGTTACAACTTCTAAATTCAACTGTTCCGTTTCCTTTACCAACAGAGGTTGCATAGTTATCGACGTCGCCAAATTTTTCGCCGATTTTCGACTTAAAGCATCTGCTACAACATTAGCTTTTCCTAGATGATAGAGGATGGTCAAATCATAATCCTTGAGCAACTCCAACCATCTACGTTGTCTCAAGTTTAATTTCTTCTGAGTAAACAGATACTTTAAGCTTTTATGATCGGTGTAAACGTCGCAACGCTCACCATAGAGGTAGTGGCGCCAAAGTTTTAAAGCAAATACCACAGCTGCTAACTCAAGATCATGTGTAGGGTAGTTCTTTTCATAATCTTTCAATTGGCGGATGCATAAGCAATTACTCTGCCATTCTGCATTAGAACACACCCTAATCTATTTAGTGACGCATCACTGTAAATCACATAATCTACTCCAGTGACAGGCAGTGCTAGAACCGGGGTAGTGGTCAATCGTTCCTTCAGCTCTTGAAAGCTTCTTTCGCAAGTTTCATTCCACAGGAATTTGGCTCCTTTATGTGTAAGTCGAGTGAGAGGCGTAGACATCTTTGCAAATCCTTCTACAAATCTTCGATAGTATCCTGCCAAACCAAGGAACTCCGAATCTCTGTGACATTAGTCGGCCTAGGCCAATCTTTAATCGCTCCAATCTTCTTTGGGTCCACCGCGATTCCTATTTCAGAAATTACATGTCCTAGAAATGCCACTTCTCGAAGCCAAAATTCACATTTCTTTAACTTGGCAAACAATTTCTTTTCTCGAAGTACCTGTAACACCACTCTTAAATGGTTTTCATGCTCCACGTCACTTCGAGAATATATCAAGATATCATCAATAAATACGACCACAAACCTATCCAAATAGGGCTTAAAGACACGGTTCATTAAATCCATAAAGGCTGCTGGGGCATTGGTCAGTCCAAATGGCATAACGGTGAATTCATAATGCCCATACCGTGTCCTAAAAGCGGTTTTGGAAACCTCTTCAGGCTTGATCTTAAGCTGATGATAACCTGATTGTAAATCAATCTTGGAATACACTTTCGACCCTTGCAGCTGATCAAATAAATCATCGATTCTGGGTAATGGATATCTGTTCTTGATTGTGACTTTGTTGATTTCTCGATAATCCACACATAATCGAAGAGATCCATCCTTTTTCTTAACAAATAATACCGGGGCTCCCCAAGGAGACACACTCGGTCGAATAAAATCCTTATCCAATAAATCTTGCAATTGTGCCTTCAGTTCTTTCAATTCAGCGGGTGCCATCCTATAGGGTGCTTTTGAGATTGGGGTCGTCTCAGGGACAAGATCTATCACAAATGCAACTTCCCTATCAGGTGGCATACCAGGCAACTCAGCTGGAAACACATCCCCAAATTCCCGCACAACCGGAATATCTACAATCTTGACGGCTCCTCCGTCACTCACAAAAATGCTGGCCAGATAGGCTACACACCCTCTCCGAATCAACTGTCGTGCTCGCGAAGAGCTAATAGTTATTGTGAACAATGAACTCTGACACCCCTTATAGACAAACTCTTGCTGACCCGGTTCCCTAAAGGTCACCATTCTGCTCGTGCAATCTATGGTCGCATAATATTGTGTTAGCCAATCCATACCCAATACTACATCAAACTCACCTAGTTTGTATAGTGCCAAAAGATCCACCGGCATAATCCAGTCGCCTACCCTAACGGGGTAGCGAGGGCAAAACTCACGAACATCTAGGGTATTGTCGGGCACAATCACTCGTCCCGGATGCAAAGTAGGTACTACCTGAATGCTATGCAACTCGGCGAACTGTCGATCAACAAAAGAATGCGAAGCACCAGTATCAAATAAAGCACGAACATGAACATCATAAAGCATAATGATACCTGCTACGACCTCCTCCGCTGCTGCGGCCTCCTCAGTCTGGGCGGCATAAATGCGCCCACTCGAACCCTGTCGAGGACTCTCAGACTGCCGCGTTCCCAGTGATCGTCTGTACTGCGAGGGTGCTGTCGGGGTCCCCTGGCTCGGAGCAGAAGATGCAGGTGCCGATGCTGATGATGGTGCAGGTGAAGGACCTCTCGGGCACTCTGAACGAAAGTGGCCCTCCTGACCGCAAAGGAAGCACTTGGCCCCACGTTGTGGACACTGTGGTGGAAAGTGAGGCCCACCACAAATGACACAACGTGGCTGTCGACGACGCTCGGGTGCTCCACGGGGTGCTGAAGAACCTCGACCCCTCGACTGGCCCGATTGGCCTCTCGGGTACTTCGGTAGTTTCCTGAAGGATTGCTGACCACTGCACTCAGCCGCTGGCCTCTTTCCCTTACTTCGATCCACAATGTCTCTTTCCTTCATAATCTCTAACCCCTTTTCCACAATCAAAGCCCGGTTCACTACTTCCCTGTAAGTGGAAAGGTTTGACGCCTGGACCAATTTGAAAATCGTAGGCCGCAAACCTACCTCAAAAATTCGAGCCTTGTCCTCATCATCTCTGACCACAAAAGGAACACAATGCAGCAATCGGGAGAACTCTCGCTCGTACTCTGCTACTGTCCTGTCCCCCTACCTCAGGTTTCTCAAATCCCTTTCCATTTGCCTCTTTACACTCTGCGGGAAATAGGATGTCAATAATAATTCCTTGAATCTCGTCCAAGTGATCGCTGATAGATCCACACGGGGGTCCTCACGGATATCCACCCACTATCTGTAAGCCTCGCCATCAAGGTGGTGCGTCGCAAACTAAACTCTGTATCGCTCCTCAACAAAAGTATCATAGAACAGTTTCTCCATGTGCATCAGCCATTTCTCGACCACCCAATGATCAGCTTTTTCCCCGTCAAAGACACGAGGGTTGCAATGACGAAACTCATTCAACCTTTCTATCATCCGCTCTCGCTCCTCAACCCCCACCATCTCAGGTAACACTGTCCCTGTCGCAGCCGCATGCACGGGTGGTGGTACAACTGTCTCCTGTCGGGGCTCTACCCTCGAAGCTACTGGGAGTGTGTCGGGTACTGGTGACTGTGCTCTCACTGTCGCATCCCTGTCTGGTACTATAGGTATAGGGTCAGGGATCTCTCTGTCGGTCATCTGCCGCAATAGTAAATTCTCTAACCTCTTCATCCTGTCCTCCTGCCGACGCGCGGCATCCATCTGCTGTCGCGCTGCCGCAGCCTGCTGAGCAACCAAATCTGTCAGCTTCGCAAGCTGATCCTGCAACTCATGGATCCCACTAGATCCAGAAGTAACGGAGGTCCCCACTTCCTCCGCATCCGCCGCCTCAGCTGCCCCGGTGGCTTGCGAACGAGTCATAGGCATCTTGAGCTGCAGCACAAAACAAATATAGATTAATAAAACCTATACTATTGAACCTTTACTTCAGGTATAAACCAGCTAATCAAGCGAAAGTAATCAAATGTAACGCGCACTAACTTCCGATGTCACATTATCAGCCGCCAATGTGGCCCTCTGCAAAGTTAGTAATTGCACATGCCAATCAAACTCCTACCATTCGGAGTTTATACAGTACCCAATCAAAGTACTTTCGCTAACAACAACCTCAACTAGACCTCGTCTCTCACGAGCCTATTCTTATAGTCCAACCAGCCTAAGGTTTTCTAGGTCTACTAAGACTCAACCCTAGGCTCTGATACCACTATAATCTGTCACGCCCGGGTACCAGTGGAAGCATATCCAGTACGTGCATAGACCCGCCATACACCTACAGTATATAAGGCGTCTATAAGAAAGCAAGTCGATAGGAGAAAACATAGAAAAATCCTATCCTGATATCAGAGCATGTATAAGTCAATAGGACTATCAACAAAAGAACGAGAGTGTCCAACTCAAAATATAAGTACAAAAGAAAGTACTAAAACTGTAACATCTGGATCCAAAACTCATATACAACACAGGGTACACAAAATATTTGTACAATGGTAGTCTCTCTATACACTGGACATCACCCTCGGCCGTAGTCCGAGTAGCAAAGTGATCGACTAATACGCTCCTAGCAATGTCTAGCTAGACGCGACTCCCTTGCCACGATCCCTAGCCTCTCCTGTAGATGGCTCTGTAAAAACAACAATAAAAAGGGCGTGAGAACTATTAACAATAGTTCCCAGTGGGTAAGTCGCCAGCCTCGGCGAATTACACCACTAGGCTCATGATGTACTAAATGAAAGTAAAACGATATTTGCATGATATCTATATGCAATGCTAGCAGGCAATAGGCATGTAATCATGATTTCTGCAGTATTAAATCAACTGAATAATAGAAGCATAGCGACTACTATAAACATAAACATAAACATAAACCTGAATGTGTAAGTAAATACAGTACACTATAACTGATGAGCATTCACTACTGTCCTTTGTCATTTAGTACTTTCATTTCGTTCATAAGGACTTACCTAGGGTAGTCCAGCTTGCGCCGTGCCTAATGGCCCCGTGGTAGTATACACTCCCCACGGCAATCCACTTCGGCACCCAATCCCGCACGGGCGAGCAACTGTCGCGTAGGCCAACTCCGGAGTGCCAGCTTGTAGGGAGCTACCCTCACAAGTGTGTGCGAATGAGCACGATGGCAAGTAAGCAACGTCCATAATCCCATACATCTCAATCATCATGTTTTATTTTGCAATGTTCTCATTATCGATCCTTTATTTGGAATTTCAATATAACAGATATTGAACATAGCTAGTATCGACTAGATTAGTAATCATTAATCATGTAAAAGTAATGCTAATTTACACATAGCATTAGAAACTTTCCACTATCATGGCACTATGGTTATAGTCACAAAGCATGTCATTGTTCTTTACTTTAGGAACATACTAGATTGTCCATGATTCATTCAACTAAGTCAAACATAAACATGTTTACTTCTATGCATGAATTCCTCTACTTAAGAGAGGTTTCAGTTCACTATACATACATATAGCAACTATGATGGTAATCATGTCTTGAATCTATGTCGATTCCCAAGTTACGCAAAATGCATTCATATGCTATTTCTATTGTATCATATAGAACATAGGGGAGTTTCACTTGCTCTGGTTAGGTCAAACCCACCTATCACTAGGCTCAATCCAGTCACAAGAAGTCCCAATATTCAGCTCAACGAAGTCTCAATCCTGCTGAAAACAAAGCATGAAATCACATCAATACTACAATCGAAATGTCCAATTTCGGCACAATTCGCACTTAGTACAAAATAGTAACTTGAATTCCTGTTTTGGTTCTCTTTAGTACCTCGAAATAAGTCTCCAAGGGCTCTCTCAAGCTAGCCGAAGACAATCCAAGGGTCAATCGCAACCCTGCTACGAACAAACACTAAGCGGCGTCAAAACGCTCATATACTAGTTCCTATAGCTGAAACCATGCGTATTCAGTTTACTAACTGAATTTCCAGCTTACCTCTGGTTGGAACACCCTGTAAACAAGTTCCCCAGGTCACCAACTTAGCTCAACTTGGTTCAAAAACCTGCTGCGAAGAGAACAATCCAAACAGCATTAGTTCGCTCAAACAAATCACCTTTAGTTCCGATTTAGCTTTATAGTTAACTAATTACCTCTATCAAGTTTCAAAATAGCTTATCCCTGGTCTAAGGAGGTTAAATCACAAATAATTAACTCATCTCTAGCTGCTGAAACCTCAGTCTAACACAGCTGGAAGCAACGGAACCAAAACGCGTCAAAAAGCTGATATTAAACCACGAACTAGAGAGAAAGTGAGCTAATTACCTTTCTAAAGCTGGGATTCAGCTTTCCCTGGTGATAACCTCACAGAAAACTCAGCAAAACTCCACCTCTCCACGTTCCAAAGACTTCCCTCGAGTCTTCCACTCAGCTAGCAACGAGCTCGACGCGAAATCGGCGCGAAACGGCGAATTTTACTTAGAGAGAGAGAAACCCTAGAGAGAGAAACTAAGAGAAGTGTTGTATCCTTGCTCTGAGCTCCAAGGACCCTCCAGCAACTTCAGGGGTCGACCAAATATCTGTAGGGATAAGACCAGATGCCAAAAGACCAAAAAATTCCTGCTGTCACGCACCTGCTGCCTCTGCTGCTTGCTGTACCGGTACAGCATTAATGTTGTACCAGTACACAATGCAGAAATTCGAGAGAAATGCCACAGCAATACACTTTCCTACTTTTAGCTATCCAATCACTCTCTAACTTGTCCAAAAGCTTGTCCAAGCCTTTTAGAACATGTAGGATAGATCCACATCTCATTCCTCACACTCGAACTTCGAAAATTGCAAAAGTTCAGTGTATTACACCAACCCAGCCACCCGCCGGTCGCTTCTTTCTTTTTCCCTGTCATAAGCTTTGCGCTCTTCCCACGACATGGTATTGCCTTGTTCCACCCACAACCACAGGTCCAACACCTTGGCGAAGGTCTATAGCTTGAAAGAATGGACTATATTGAAAATTTTTGACCGTGGTCGTCACACAAAGCAATTAGTCTTATTCTTACTATCAAGGGATGCAAGTAATACAATCATCACAAATAATAATCAAATTCCAACATCAATCTACAAAATGATACCTACGGCAATCATCCCTGTCGCCAAACCTTGCTCCAGCAAATCTGTAGGCGTATGTCCACTGTGTGCCTCTCGTGATAAAGTCGGTATAGGTGCTTCTTTTAGCATGCGATTCTCCGGGCACTCCGATTGAAAATGGCCCGCTTGGCCACACAAGAAGCACTTGCCTCCACGCCGAGGACATTGTGGGGGCACCTGCGGACCTCCACAAATGACACATTGCCTTGGCGGTTGACAATTCGACGTCTTTCTCCCAGCCAAGGAACCATGCCCCCGAGATCGATTTCTTTTTGGATTCCTTGATGGTCCGCTTACGTGCAACTTGTCACTCTTGGTGGTCTCCTTCGCTAGTCCACTAGTCTCCACATCTCTTCCCACAGACAAGGCGCGGTTTGTAGTCTCATGAAATTTTCTAAGGTCAGCTGTCTGCTGGATCAACAGGTTCTCCAACCGTCTGATTCCCTCGTCCTGTCAGTGCAAAGCCTCAGCTTGACGTAACGCCATATTCGATTGTCGCTCCACCACACCATCTAAGGTAGCCAGTTGCTCTTTCAACTCCCGGATCTCGCCGTATCTGGAGGATTCAGGCTTCTCCGGCTCGGTCACCTCGGCTACCACAGAGCGTGCCGTTGACATCACAAGCTGCAAGAAACATAACAAGCACAGGTTAAAACAACCCATACTATCATAGTCCCACTCATAAGTACGAAGCCTCAATCATGCGAAAGTAATAAAGTGACCTCCCACTATTCCCCAATATCACGTTGTCGGCCGCCAACGTGATCTTGCAAGGACATAAATGTTATTCACTTCGATCCAACTCCAATACTTTTGGAGTTAAACATGACCCAATTATGATACTTTCGTTAAATAGTCTCAAAAGACCCCGTCTCTCACGCTCCTAATCCTTATCGTCCAACCGGCCTAAGGTTTGCTAGGTCCATTAAAACTTAACCCTAATTTCTGATACCAATATAATCTGTCAGGCCCGGGCCCAAGCGGAAGCCTACCCGACGCGTGTACAGACCCGCCATGTACACCAAGCACCACCGATGCACACAAGGCGTCTACTAAAACACGAAATAAACAAGAATAGATCCCTAACAAGGCTATCAGAGCAGGTAAATAATCTACTATAAAAGCCTACAACATCAACATCCTCAAGGTATACAATAAGTATATACAACTGAATCCGAAGACAACTAGTAGATCTCTAAACAAAATACATAATACATCTTTCAACTGTCAACAAAAAAAAAAGATGATAACGGGTCTACTAAGATAACACCACAGAGGCTCTAGCTAGACGCCAACCCTTTGCTGCAATCCTAGCCTCTCCCACTACGGAAGGCTCTGAAACAAAAACAAGCAACCAATGGAGGTTAGAACTATTAAATAATAGTTCCAAGAGGGTAAGCCACCGAGAGTGGCGAAATACACCACTAGGTCAACTAAGTCATGCTATAATACAATATGTAAGCAAGTATAAGTATAACAAGTAAATTAAACAATTCCATTACTAAGTCATGTCTCTACTTGATAAAGTCAACTATCATGTACGTGATGTTCTAATGCCACATGTTCAGTTATATGTTTATGCAGATTTACATGCATGTTCATCTTTACTATAATGCCACAAAGAGTAATTATACATTTCATTGCTATTATATCCATGCATCTATAATAATCAACATAGGTGCAGATTTACTACCACTAAGTTGTCAATACCAATAATGACTAGCATAAAGTCCATTTTATAGAAATGCATCAAAAGAGCCACGAGGTAGTAACGTACTAGTATGTCCATCTATCATATATGCATCAACCACGGCTAATGTACAATGTCAAGTTAAGTTTTATTTACCCAATTAATGAGGGACTTACACATGGTAACATCCCGGCTCGTGCCATTCCTAATGACCCCATGGTAGCATACACTCCCCACAGTAGTCCACTTCGGCGCCCAATCCCGCACGAGCGATCTATCGTCGTAAGGCCAACTCCGGAGTGCCGGCTTGTAGGAAGCGACCCTCACAAGCATATACGAATGAGCACAAGGGCAAGCAAGTATGATCATAGCATAGGATCCACAAATCGAATACTCAATCATCATGTCTAAAATATGGAATTTCACTCATCGACTCGACGGTCGGGTACTTGATCATTCATGTCATAATTCGTTCACAATTACTTGGGTGGTATGTCCCTACCAACACATAATATGCCTTAAGCATGTAGTACTTCACAAATCATTATCCTATCTAGGACAATTCGCTATTTTGGTCCAAGACCCAAGGAGGTTTCATAACACACAATCCCACTATAGCCAAGGGAATCATTTACTAATGCCATATGCAAAAGAGTTACAAAGATGTCCACAAGAATCATAATGCACGTCATGCATACGTTTTACTACCAAAGTCCTCACTACATAAAGTAAAAAGTGTTATTATGCAAGCAATTTCATTCCACTAGTGTTATATGCCATTATCCATATTATGGTTTGCCCCAAAGGTGTTGTAATCGCATTCCTCATGTCTTAAACATGGAAAACAACTAACGATCTCTAGGTTGAATACAATACCATAATGTCAAGTTCTACTTGTTCAACTAGGCTACATGCACTATGCTTAGCTTCATGTTGACCTTATCATGCACTATGTCACAATGTTACGTTTACCTTGTTTATAACAAGTATACCGTTCATCTTACAAGTTAACCACTTTTCTATTCCATTCACTATGGAAACACCAAATAATGAACCATCATTCCTTTCTAACATGCTTCCTAAGGTTGCATAAGAGGAGATTATCATGAAGTGCTATTTAATGCACAAGTCCACATTGTAAGCCTCTACTTCATAGAGTATAAATTCCCTACAAAAAATATGTATGAAGCATATATTCAAAAATTCTATCATGTCATATTTAGCATGAATATGCAGCAAATTATGTCTTAAAATCATAGGAAAGACATCGAGGGAGTTCACCCATTACGGTGAGGTCAAACCTACCAGATACTCCTCGAACCCTTTCGTTCTTTTGAATGAAGTTGTCCACCAAGCTTCTAACACCTTAAAAAAATTTCTAAAAGGGTCACAAGCTTCGAACGAACATCATACAAAAATACCCAAAAATCAAGCTAAATAGGAAAAAAAAAACCTTTACCTAAGAAGAATTTGATCAAAGTCCAAATTGAAGCTACAAGGCTTCAAATCTAACCTAAAGGAGAGTTCTACACTCATCAATTAGGTTCCATAAGCCTTACAACAAGAAACCCCAAAATAAATTCTAATTCTTTCAAAACTAGATTTAATTCTACAAATCTTGCAAAATCTACACATAAATGTTGTAAGAAGAATACTAAACTTCACGAAAGCTCCAAATCAAGTTAAACTTGAGCTAGGGTTGGAGTTTACTTCTCAACAAAGCTCTGTTCTCCACTTCCAAGCCCCATTCAAGGTCCAAGATGCTAGCCGCTATGAAGAGAAAGAAGAAAGAGAGATCAAAATCCAAATCAATACCAATTGTAAGTTTTGAGGAGCCCAAGGATCTATCTAGATTGTATCCAACACCTAGAGGGGGGTGAATAGGTGTAACGGCCAAAAAACCAACAAATCTCAATGCGATCAAGATAAATGCGGAAAATATAAATCGCACCGAGATTTACGTGGGAAAACTCCAACTTGGAGAAAAACCCACGGGACCAATATGCGAAAAAATAATTCACTAAGAGAAACGCCATTTTCCTACACAATAAAAGCATATATGAACACAATTTTTCGAAAAAAATTGTAAAAATAGCGAAAATGCATACTAACGCTATTTCAAACTAATTCATGCAAAAAATTTCATCAAAAAGTGATATCTCAACACAAATCCCGAAATTCCAAGCATATTGATATCTAGATCACAAATCAGTGAAAAATAATACGTTTTGATATGATTGAAGTGATCTAGAAGCAAGATAATGTCCATAAACACTGATCTACATCAAAAAATTGCATCAAAAACGATCAAAAACAGAGATCTGAGCATGAACTCGGATTTTTTCCGAAAAAATACAAAAACGTGATGAAATCATGAAATCCCAACAAAATACTTACAGATTTAGGGGGGAACTTTGTGGATCTGGAGGAGGAGGATCCCAGGGAATCTTAGAAACAGAGAGAAAGAGATTTGGTTTTGAATTTTGGAAGAAATAAGACCCTATAACCGGTTATATAAGCCACTGCTACAGTACCCATACCGATACACGGGTTTGTGTACCGGTACACAGCCCCAGATTTCGAAAAATTTACATTAAAAATTCATTAATCTTAAATTAATTTTACATAAATTAAGAATTTTATCCCAAAAATTATTATAATGAAAATAAAATATTATAAGATTTCAAAATACATCGAAACACTAAAATTTTATTATAAAAAATTACTTCAAGTTTCAAAATCATCAAGATGTAACGGTTCACGAAAAATAATTTTTTAGAAATTCGGCAAAATTGACACCAATTTGTCGCAATCCATTCAAAATAGAGATTTAACTAATACGATACCGGGGGTGGCTCTTTGAGCATCTTTTTCAAACTAACACCTTATAACTCCGAAAATTCTAAAATATTTAATTTTTTTTTCTCAACCTTTTCGGTTATTCAATTCAATCTTCATGTGGTAGCTTCACACACTTGCCGGACGACCGGGGTGGTAGCTCTTTCCTACATGTGGTGGTAGTTTTCACACTCCTTTTGAATGTAACTCTCACTACAAGAAAGTAGGTCTATAACGACCAATATTCAACGACGGGCGCAATAAGTGGTCGCTAAAAGCAACCAAATTATAATAATTTTTAATATTGCTATTTGGTAACCAATATTTAGCGACAAAATATTTATTCCGTCGTTATTAGTATATTGATCCGTCGTTAATTAAAAAGATATTTCGGCAGGCCTGAAATTTTTAGCGATGAAATATTTTTTTCTTCGTTGTTAATAAACCAATTGAGATTTTTAGCGATGAAATTTTTTTTTCGCCGTTGTTAATAGACCGACAGAAATTTTTAGCGATGAAATATTTTTTTCATCGTTGTTCATAAATGGATTTGTCCAAATATTTTTGGCGGGAGCATGAAAATTTCAACAATATATGATATTTATTTTATTTTGAAAAAAACCTTAATAGGCAAGAACCAATAGAATCCTAGCTAATTAATTAAGTCAATTTTCTACAACACCTGAACCCAATTGTTGTCGCACGCCCCCTAATTAATTAAGCCCTCTACAACACCGAAACCCCAATTGTTGCCGCCCCTAATTAATTAGCCCTAGGCTCTTCCTCTTCCAAGAGTGCCCGATCGCACGAACCTCCCATCACCACCTGCTCGCACGAACCTTCAATCGCCGCTGGCTTCCTACTCTCGCTGTGGCCACCCTTCCTCCTCACCTCTTGCACGCCGCACGCGGGACTCACGCTTGGAATTGCCGCTTGCCTCAAACCCCCGACTTGTCGCTGCTCTCTCGCTCAATGTCGCAGCCGACGTCGCCCCAAAACTGCACGACGTCGACGCCGCCGTCACCCCGAAACTCACTGACTTTTCACTGCCGCTTTCGCCACGAGATCTCACCGACTTCGTCGGCTCCCTCGCCCCCACAAGACTGCCGGGATATATTGTGGTTGGTTTCATTCTTACTTCAACATTTATTTTGTTATAAAATTTATTTTTGTCTTTACTGGACTCTTAAAGGGGGAAACGTGAAGTGGACAGAAAATTAGTACATAAAAATTAAATAATCTTTTGAGGAAGATAGTTGGGATGATAATTTTTAGGTAATTTATTAAATAATCTTTTGTCCCTAGCTAGTACATAAAAATTAAAATATATCTAAAGTACTGACTCTACCTATCACATATACAGTGAAATAAATTTAACAATGAGACAAAAAAGATACATAACTTTCAAAAGGGACCCATGCAACAAGTCATTGGTCCTTTTTGCTATTGGAACCATGTGGAAAAGACATACATTGTTGTGATGCTTGTTGCAATCATAAAAGAATTAATTAGGTAAAATGGTCAGAATTTGTGCTTGTCGTTGATAAACCTTACTGTAAAGGCATATTTTTTAGTATTCTTCAAATCTGTTGTTAATCTATGCCGAGAGTCTAATATATGTGAGAATTTTGAAAACTTGAACCCAATATGCTGCATTATTGTTTGAAAATTTATTATTGTGATAGCTTACGATTTTTTATGAGCTTTAAATATTAGTATGATTATGCCTTGATCTGTGACTCCTTAGGATTGTTACTATTAACTCAATAGAGGAGATATATTTAGGCCATTTAGGTGTATTGTTTATATCTTTTGGGTCATTTTCCATTTATGGTTCAATTATACAATGCTTCCTTTCATATTTCACAATTTCTACAGTCGCATTCCTCTGTTATTTTTTAAAAAACTATAGAATGGCAATATTTGTTAGTTGATATCCATTGCACTATTTTTAGTAAATTTTACATATAAGTTGCAACTTTGTTGAGAGATCTATATAATATCTGAATAAAATTATTTGTTAGTTGATAACAAATGACTGGTAGAAGCAACCATAAAGTTTTTGTTTGTCTCATCTTTTTTTATTATTATAAAGTTTTTTATTTTCTAAATTATAAATATATTGTTTGGATTTATTACATAAATCTATTTTGTTTTATTCTATTGATATAATTACATACACTTGCTTAACAATACTATTTAGGTAATCGTGAAGTTACTCTTTATAAATTTGTTACATAATGGCACCGAATAAGGATTGGATCGACTTAATTAATGATCGGCTTAGTGTCACGCCCCGGGGTCCCTTTTTAGTTTGAAGCATAGCGGAAAAACGTCTGAAATTTTTTTTTTTTTTTTGAAAACCTAGCCCCAGGGTATGCCAGATCCGCCACAAATACAGGAGATCCACTGTTCACACGGACAGAGTCTCCCCTGTATTTGCACGGCGTCGCACAAGTACAAGAGTTCAAACATGATACAACCACAACCAGATGAACATACAAATAACCACAGTTATATATTCATACACCATTCACCACAGGTTCACATTTTTACATTCAATATTTAAACATAAATCCACATCTATCAGTTAAAATGTTTCCAACCACAGAAACAAGTTTTGAAATACTAAGATGCAAAATCCATAGAAAACTTTTTGAAAACTGTTCCTACACAGGAACTTTTATCTTTAAGAAACGCTACCACGAGGGGTAGAAAACCTTTTATTTCAAGAAAACATAATTCCTTTATTACATTCCAAAACCAACTGAAAACTCAGATATTCAAATAATAAAACAAAACTGAACCATGTAAATCGACTAAGCTATATATATCCACAGAAATAATAAGGGTAATAGCTAAATCGAAATAACCTGGGTCGGAAGCTCTATCGACCGCTACACACGTACCTCACGTCTCGTCCCACTACCCAACGCCCGCGATACCTGAAAAATGGTTGGGGAGGTGAGAACATGTAAACATGTCTCCCCTCCCAGTGGGTACCGCAAGCCGAAGAAGGCGAGGAGTACTCACCGGATCAGGAAGAACTATACAATAACATGGGTCAGTGGAAATAAACAAGGTAATGAGCAGATATACAATAGCGATAAACTGAAAGGAAGTAAGAACTATACTGAATAAACGGCTACCGCTACTGTAACTGGAACAGAAAGCATACATGAATATCTACTATAGTAGCAAGTCAACTATAAAGTAAGATCTGTAAGTATGCATGCAACGACTGCTACTATAAACATATGCGTCAATGAGACAATCAGTCCAAAAGTATCCAATCTGAAACCAATGCTCTCTTGGTCAGCACCGCAGACCTCAAGCCAATGCCCTGGAGGTCCGCACCGCAACACCTCCCGACAGTACCACTGCCGCTCTAACATGCATATAACCCCTCTAGGGCTCACGGGTTGTCATCATTCAACCACTTTTCCGGAAAAGAACACTCCTTGCGGTGGATCAGACCGCCAGTGTTCGTGAAATGCGACGAGTATCGGGCGATCAATGCAATATGGTCAATGATCAACCGTCGGCAACCAGCCGACAATCCTGCCCCCCAGGGCCTATCGACCGCATAGGTCATCAACTGTAAAGAAGCACAAGAACCGACCACTCAGGTCAACTAGGATGGGACAACATCGACATCCTCTCAAACGTGTGCAAATACTGACTAATCAAGTCAACAGGGATGGAACAACTCAACATCCTACCCACAGTATGCAGATACTGATCAATGAGTCAACTACTGTATATATGCAAGAGTCGGTCAACAAGTCATCTGAGTATATGGTCTAGAATTACCGTCGGCCACTAGTCGACAAACCTACCCCTCAGGGTACACCGACCTCAAAGGTCATCGAACAACAAGAGTCAAGGAACAAACCGACTATATACAGATATAAGATACAAGAACGAATCAACTAGGTCACCGATTTCACATAAAATCACGAAACCGCTCTACTCTAAATATGATACAGGATATGCTGAATAGCTAAGTAGAGCAATAAAGAAATATGGTATAGCTACTCTACTCCTACTCATGATATAAAGAGAACAACCGAGTAGAGTGTAAGTGAACAACATGGTGCAAGGCTCAACACTATATATCAAGATATATATATGCTAGATAATAACGAAAGGGCAAGGGTAAGAAACCATCACCGAGCGTGCACCACTGTACCGACGTCGGATCGAAGTACCCACCTGTACAACTGTCGCGTCTGTCTCCTGACTGCAAAAGAACGTCAACAGGACCTAAGGAGGGTCCCCTGGGTTAGTGTCTAACCCACAAATAACAACCACTAGCTCTCACAACCACACAAACAAACCCACGATGATCGGTTTCCTAAAACCAACTATCGTAACTCGCCGGAAGTCCCGAAATCGCACCGGGACTCCGTCGGGACCCACGAACTGTCCCGGAACGTACCGACTCGTGCTACGAGTCACCTGCTGCCATAAAACACTCCATTTTGGATGTTTTGGCAGCAAACATAAGATAAACACCGCGACACAATTATCGCCGGATAATTATACGAATACGGCTTCCCGGAAGTGTCAAATTCGACACCGGAACCCACCGTCGCTCACCCGTCATCACCGAACCCACAAAGTGATGATGGTGACCAGCCAACAAGGCTTAGCGACCACTCACAGAGCAACCAAACGACGTCGGAAGAAATCCGAACCGAAACCGCGTTCTTTCGGCGAATTTCGCCGAAAAACGCATCGAAATCGACTCTTCGATTTCCGCAAAAGCTAACAGATCATGGACAATCAGTCCAGAGGTCACCACACACGCCTATACACTGCCCACAGTAGCCACATAATCCACAATTGCACAAAAGCCCCTCACTTTACATAAAATCCCAATGTTTTATGTAAATCGGGCGATAACATGGCTCGTTCACGCAAACTGAGGACTTCCAAGGTCCGCCGAGACACGCACTGACAGGTCTCGACGTACTGGAGGCCGTGCTCACGATCTGGAGCACAATGGCTCACTGTGGAAAGCGCGGGAGCAACCCGAAGGTTCAGCGAACAGCGCGCAGTCGGGGAAAATCGCGCCGAACAGGCCGATACGACATCCGCTGATCCAAAGTAAGGTGAGCACCGTGATCAGCACTGACCAGCGGTCACCGTGCTCACCTCCGGAGGCATCGGAACAGCCTCGGATCGCCGAAAAAGCACGCACAAATACAGAACAACAGCCAAAAAGGCTCCATAGGGTCGACACCTCAAAAACAGCGGAACGGGGCCTTCCCGACAGAAACCAAGGTGAGCACGATGATCAGAAACTTGCCAGGATCATCATGCTCCCTTCCGTAGAGATCGGAGAGGCTCGAGAATCTCGGAGCAGTAAACCATCCCAACTAAGACCTATTTCGGGCTTGGCCAGAGCAAGCTTGCTCCGGCCGGCTTCCGGCGGCACGACGGCGCGCGCGGAGGCCAGGGATGGATGCGGGGGAGGTGAGGAGTACCGTGCTCACCTCGGTTGACGGCGGGGTGCTGCTGCGGCGTCGGGGAAGCAAGCTCAGCCCGCAAGAGCTCCGGCTTGGGTTCCACGGGCAGTGGCGGCCACGGCGGCGGCCGAGGAGCTCCGGGACGGCGGAGGATGTCCAGGAGGTAGGGCACGTCGAGATTTGAGGCTCCGGAAGTGCTCGGGCCTGGAGCGTCGCACGGCCTGCGGCAAGGCGAGCGTCGGGCGGCTGTGCGGCTGAGCGGAGGCGGATCTCCGGTCTGCAACTCGGCGGCGGCGCCCCGGGGTCAGGGTGCGGCGCGGACGAATCGCCGGGAATGGTCCACGCGCGGGCGCAGAGAAAAAGGCGCACATACAGGCCCGGACGGTCGGTGGGCTCGACACGGGACGGTCGAGAAGCGGCGGCGGGTTGCGGCCTCCGGGGGGCGCACGGAGGGCGACAGTGCGGTCCAGGGCTTGGACACGGTCGCGGGGGACTCGGCAGAGGTTCGCGCGCGGCCGAGAGATCCTGGCAGGCGCGTGTGGCAACCCAGTCGGCGCTGAAGCGCAGGGGGCGGCGATCGCGGCGGAGTGGGCGGAGGCGTCGTGGCGGGTCGGCGGTCGGCCGGGATGGTTCACAATGGCCGGTGCAGAGCAAAAAGGCGGCAGGCTTGCACCGAGGCGGAGGCTCGGCTGGAAGGTGCTGCTGTCTGGCAGTTCTCGGCGCCTCTCACAACTCGAGAAGGAGAGGCGAGAGAGAGAAAGAGAGGTCGAAGGGAGAGGCAATGTGCTGGAGGCGGCCTGAGGCGGGAGTGAGGTTTTGAGTCCTCCCCGGCTCGGGTCAAGGCGCGGTGCAGAAGAAGGTGCAGGAACAAGGAGGGAGAGAGGGAGGCTGCTGGGGTGGTGGATGGGCCGGAGATAGGGCTAGGCTTAGGGTTACGGTAGGTCAGAGACCAAAGACCTGGGGTAAAGCGGTATAAATGGTTAAGGTGATCTAGGGCTCGGATCACAAGAAAACCCTAGAAGGCTATATACATATAGCTCTAATTTGTGCCAAAGTCCCTCTAAACCTCAATTTATTACATTGAGTCCCTCACAGCGCGTGTAAAACGCGCAAATACACCCTCTACGTGCGATTTCACGCGAAACGGTACATAAAATGTCGCGACTTTTCGCGAAAATACCGTTTTGCCCTACCGACCTCTCCTCGATCAACGCGCGATCTCCGCAGATCCGTCCGTCAGATTTGCGAACGGATTGCACCAGTGCGATCAGCACTTCGGAGACAACAAAGCTACGATTTCGGTTCACCTTGATCGATCACGGATTCGCGACGAAATCCAACAATCTCTCTCCAATAGAAGGAAACTGACGCACAAAAATACATATAAAACATGTATTTTTAGATTTTCTCAAAATCCGTGCGTCAAACTCAAAATCCGTCAGCGCCATTAGTTCCAGAATAGCTGAACCGGTCGAAACGAGCTATTGGACTCTGCTATGAACGGAGTCCGATACGCGCCAGAAGCCAACTTCTACACCGTGGCTTCTTCGGAAAAACCGAGTTACTATTCACTTTAAGTGAAAACTAAATAATCGCGTAACTTCTCCGTTTTAAGCTCATTTTCTCCCCGAAACTTGACGAGTGCTTATGTAATTAAATTACACACATAAACATCGTCAACAGAGAGTTTAGCTACACTGCCAAAAATCTCAGTCCTTACA
>NW_017890558.1:0-2021 GCF_001540865.1 Ananas comosus
ACTATAAATTATAGTTCTCACGACCTCTTTTTCTCGATGTTTTTTTCAGAGCCTTCCACGCAGGGTGAGGCCAGGGATCGCGGGAAGGGAGTTGCTTCGAGCTAGCTTCCTTCGAGGACGAGTTGTTAGGTGGTCTACCTCTCGTTATTTACTTGTCTTGCCGAGAGGTTGAGGGTTTTGCCAGTGTACTAGAGACCACCATTTTTGTATTAGAGACAGATATTGTACTACTTATGATTTCTTTTATTGTCTAGCTTTACTTTGGTGTAGATGTTAGAACTTTACTCGCTCTGATACCATTAGTTGCTAGTTATTTCACTTTTTCTATTTGTTCTATTACTTGCTTCTACTTCCGCTTTTATTCTAGACGCCTTATATGTGTGGACATATGGCGGGTCTGGGCACGCTACCGGGAAGGCCCCTGCCGGTCCCGGGGCGTGACAGATTAATTTGGTATCAGAGCCTAGGGTTGAGTCTTAGTGGACCTAGCAAACCTTAGGCCGGTTGGACTATAGGAAATAGGCTCATGAGAGACGAGGTCTATTTGACTTGTGAGCGAAAGTATCCTGATTGGGTGTCTTGATAACTCTAAAAAGTTAGAGTTCGATCGGAGTGCATGGCTTCTAACTTCGCGGAGGGTTACGTTGGCGGCCGACAATGTAACATCGGGAGTTAGTAGTGAAGGACACTTCCTTACTTTCGCATGATTTGGGTTTTATCTATTTGAGCGGGGTTGCGATAGCGTGGGTTACTAACTTGCGCTTTTATATGTTGTAGTGACGATGCCGATTACACGCTCCCAGTCTGCTGGGGCGGATGATGCGGCACACCCCGAGGAGGTCGAAACCTCCGCTACTTCCGGATCCAGTGAGGTCCGTGACCTGAGGGCCCAGCTTGCGGTTCTCACTGATCTGTTGGCGCAGCAGACGGCAACGGCGCAGCGACAGGCTGAGGTAGCTCAGCGGCAGGAGGCGCGGATGAAGCATCTTGAGGACCTCCTACTGCAGCAGGCGGCAGCTTCGAGGGAGACCCAGGGCCCCACACCGCCAGCACCCGTGGTGGATGTCGCACCGAGGGCGCAGTCCCCCGCGCCCAGTTCTTCACGTGCAGCACCGGCGACCGCACCTCAGGAGGAGGTGGCTGCAGCACTACCTGTTCAGAGACCAGTGACGGGGGCGGCATTTCCCGTGATGGCCGAGGGAGCCGAGCGGGATCGGCTCATGGAGCGCCTCAGTGAGTTCAGGCGGTGCAGCCCGAGAACGTTTGATGGCGAGAACGTCGACCACTGGATTGTCGAAAATTGGTTGATGCATATGGAAAAGCTGTTTCGAGACACTTTCGTGGAGGAGCGGGACAGAGTTTGGCTCGCCACTCACTTTCTAGACGGCGAGGCCTACCGTTGGTGGTTGGATATCCAGGACAACCCCAACACCGACTTGGCAGCGATTACTTGGACTAGGTTCAAGGAGCTTCTTCTTGCGCACCACTTTCCTACCAGCGTCAAGAGGAAGATAGAGCAGGATTTGCGCAGCTTGCGACAGGATGAGCGGTCAGTGGCGGAGTACGAGAGGGAGTTCTCCCGGATACTACACTGTGTACCGTTCGTTGTGAGGGACGACGAGAACAAGGCCCGCATTTTTTAGCGCGGTTTGCGGCCTTCTATTTTCCGGTTGGTGCAGTCTTCCAACCTCCAGACTTATCGGGAGGTTGTGGATCGAGCTTTGATAGTGGAGGCAGGGGCGGCGGATCTGCAGGAGCGTCGCGAGAGCTTAGAGAAAGGGAAAGGCAAGTGGCCCGCGGCTGAGGGTGCGAGTCAGACATACTCACGGAGGCCACCGAGGCATCCCAGGAGCAGGAGCCAGTCGCGGGGACGTGGATCACCTACCCAGCGAGGAGGACCCGATCGTCGTCAGGCTCCCCGCTGCGTGATCTGTGGCGGTCCTCATTACCCGCGGCAGTGTTCGCGCAGCCGGGGCAGGTGCTTCTTGTGTGGCCAGGAGGGCCACTTCCAGTCGGACTGC
>NW_017890558.1:2046-47278 GCF_001540865.1 Ananas comosus
AAAGAGATAGAATGTGATACGCGGTGCATCAGCATTCACATTATTGCGCTGTTTGCCGAGCTGCATGGCAGCCCACTTGTATCCTTGTTGCACCGGTACGATTGTTGTACCGATCACTCTTTAGAACATTCGGATTTTGCCCCAGATTGCACTGTGAGTGATTGGAGATTGGATTATGCCGTGGACTTATCTAGCTTACTAAACTCGGGGAGTTGATGTTGTTTGGGCATGGATTGGCTGACCAAAGTACTTTGTCCACCATCGGAATTGTAAGAATCGAACGTGAACATTTAAGAGAGCCGGGCAGGCCGGAGTTTGTTACCGGAGATGTCCAGAGTTCGCTGTTATGCGATGACGATTAGCTCTTCCGACTCGCAGTTGATTAGTAGATGCTGGCGTTGCCTCGTACTGTGCTACTGTTGTTGTTGCGGCGTTGTGGCGATGCCCGTGCCTTGAGGATATCCCCGTACGTGCGGGGACGTTTTGGAGATTGTGTTTTCAAGTCGTGACTTCCCAGGCATGCCTCCCTGATATGTGAGATTGAGTTTGTGGTAGAATCTCGTCCCCGGGACCTACCCCAATCTCAAAGGTACCTATAGGAGGCAACAAGCAGAATTGAAGGATCTGAAGGCTACAGTTGAGGATGTTCTGGAAAGGTTTTGTGCGACGTCGCGTGTCACCTGTGGGGAGCACCGTCTTATTTGTCAAGAAGAGCGTGGTCTGCTGCATGCGCAAGTTTGGTGGTGCGAGTCGTGGTTGCCTCGTTCTGTGTTGGATGAATCGTGAACTTGAATTAAAGTCACATTAAGACAAGTAGTCCATTACCGAGGATTTGATGAATCTATTTGATCTAACTTCCAGGGATCTTGTGTATATTAACAGATTGACTTGCAGTCGGTGATATCAGTTGAGGATCAAACCTGAGATGTATCCTAAGACGGCTTTAGAACACGGATGGAACATTTACGAGTTAACTGTTAGCCGTTGGCTTACTAAATGCCCCGCAACTTTATGGATCTGATGAAACCGTGTTTTTAAGCCTTATTTAGACAGATTGTCAATGCTGTTCAATCAACGACAATCTTAGTGATATTCCCGGAAAAAAGTGGCGGAAACCAAGGATGCACGAGGAGCCATCTGAGACTTTAACTTCAAGTGCTTTCGGGAAAAGAAGCTCTAGCCAAGGTTGAAAAACGTGTGAATTTTGGGCTTAGAGGGTGGCGTTTTGGGACCTTGATATTCTAGATCAGGCATATCCTGTGACCGAGGTAAAATTGAGGCTATTCAAAGGATTGCCGAGGCCGCGAGCGTGACCGAGATTGGAGCTTTTGGTTGGCCGCTACTACTGGGGGGCGCAACGGTTTGTCGGGAGTTTGCGAAGTTATCTACTCCCCTCACAGCTCACACATAAGGGCACCAAGATATTTGGAATGATGCGTGTGAAAGAAACTCAAGAGTTGAAGCAGCGACTGCGACGTGCCCGATTCCTAACCTTGCCAAACTGGCTGGAAGCAGGGTATGTGAATTTATATTGATACTATTCTCATTTAATGGATTGGGCTGTGTTTTGATGCAGACGGGAAGGATCGCGTATGCATCTCTCGCACAATTGAAAAGACTAGAAAGGAATGACCCCATCACGACTTGGATTGGCCGGCCGTAGTCTTGCATTGAGCTATGGCGCCATTACTCTATGGCAGCGATGCGAAGTAATATACGGATCACAAGTAGCTTAAAAGATCTCTTTCACTCGAAGGAGTTGAACCTTGAGGCAGGCAGATGGTTGAGCTACTCAAGGATTATGACTTGTACTATTCTTTACATCGGCAAGGCTAAGTGTGGCAGAATGCAACTAACGCTCGGAAAATCGACTGAGAACTTAGCTGATGGTTGTGGTTACTCAACCGCCTGTTGATCGAGCAGATGAGCAATTGAGTTCGGAGGTGGTGGCTCCTGATGACACTTTGAGACTGATGACTTTATGCGTGCAACCTAACACTTTTGAAGAAGGTTAAAGAAAAGCAAGCTTCTGATTGGAGTTGCAAAGATTAGAAGGTAAAAGGTGATGGTTGCATCCGGTGACTTCACTTTAGAACGGTGATGGATGATAGCGTTTCCGCGGAAGACTTTGTGTATCCGGCGGAATTGGCATTAAAGTAGATATTCTTTAATGAAGCACATCGAGTCATCGCATGCTATACATTCCGGGGGGCACCAAAGATGTACAAGGACTGAAGTTTGTGCTGTTTACTGTAGCCGCGAGGATGAAAAGGATGTTGACGAGTTTGTTGCTAGTGTCTAACTTGCCAACAGGTAGGCTGAGCACTCGAGTCCTGCGGGAAGTTTGCAGAGCAGGAGCCTACGATTCTCCCCAGTGTGTGGAAGTAGAAAATCACCACTGGATTTTGTTGATGGGATTGCCTCCTCACATGGGCTGCGGCATGCGTTATTGGGTGATTGGGAAAGGTTGACGAATCGGCACATTTCAAACCATACCACACTACTTGGACTGGTGAGAGACTCGCACAGGATTATTTGGACGAGATTTGTGCGTGTTACCACCGGGTACCTACTCTATTAGTATCGGAATCGAGACCCCCCGTTTTGTATCCCACTTTTGGAGGAGTACTTACAGCCGCTCAGGGTACGCGCTTTGACTTCAGTACAGCTTTCCACCCCAGTGACGGGCAGTCCAGGGCGTACTATACAGAACTCTGAGGACATGCTTCGAACCTGCGTGATCGACTTCCAGGAGATGTTCGCAGCATCTACCACGATGCAAAGTTTGTCTTAAAAACATTAGTCAAGCAAGCATTCAAGATGGCAAGTCCGGTCCCCTCGAGGCACTACTATGGAACGGAAGTGTAGATCGCCACTTCATTGCATGTAAAGTTGGTGAGAATTGCTTTAGGCCTCTGATTGTGCTCCGGAATGCAGAAGGACAAAGGTTTCGCAATTGCTCGGGAGCGTGTGTGTGACAGCCCAGAGTAGGCAGAGGAGTTATGCTGACCGGCGTCGACGAGACACTTCGAGAGTTTCAGAATTGGAGACCCAATTGTGTTCTTGACAGCTGCGACCAAAGGAATTTGAAGATTTGCATCCGGGGCAAGTTGATGCCCCGATCATTTGGACCGTTTGAGGTTTTTGGAAGCGTGTATGGGGGGGGCCCGGTAGCGTATCGACTCTCTCTACTTCGCCTAAAAACTATCGGGTGTACACAAGTGTTCCATGTATCGGTCCTTCGGAAAGACATCCACGATCCGGCTCACGATGTTGGAATACACACCTTTGGAGCGCGCGGGATGATGAGCTTTGAAGAGCAAACTCCTTGAGGATATTGGCTCGCGAGGTGAAAAGATTGCGAACCGGATAAATCGCTAAGTGAAGGTCTTTGGTAGCAACCACGCCGAACGCGAGCCACTTGGTGAGTTAGAGAGTCAACTCGGAGCGCTACCCCATCCTTTCAGATGGAGGCTTGAGTACTTTGTTTGTTCTCGAGTTTCGCGGACGAAAACCTTCTTTAGGAGGGTGAATGTAAACATAACTGGGCCCTTTGCATAATTGCGAGGTTCGAGTGTTTGGATGTATTTCGAAGCTTTTCCGCACTTGTGGAGGGTTTAGAAATATTTTCCGACCTAAAAAGTTCCGAAAACTGGAATCTGGATAAGTTCTGAGAAGTTTTTATCATCGGGACCTGGTCCTGGGAGGAGAGATCCGGTCCCCCAGTGAAACAGTGTGCGGCAAGCCCTGAGGCAACCGGTCCCTGCGGGCGAGACCGGAGTCCCCATGCGTGCCTCGCAGAAGAGAGACGGTCCCACACAGGGAGAGACGCGGTTCCCGAACGTTGGTTTTTCGTGTTCGCTAGCAAGAGGACCCGGTCCCTGCTGGAGAGACCGGTTCCCTCTGGTCGAAACTACCCAAGACCCGAGGCTGTGGTAATATTGGATTTTGGGGACTAAGCTGGATTTTTGTTACAATAGTATGGTCTATATGACTCCATCCCCTTCTCTCGTCCTCATTTTCTCTCCTCTCAACTCTCATCTTACATACCTAGATAGAGAAGAAGATGAAGAAAGAAAAAAAGGAGAATGAAGGAGAAGTAAGGAAGGAAGAAAAGATGTTTGAGAGCTACTTAGGGACCCCTTGGAGCATCTTCTCACCCTCTCTTCCTCCCTTGGTGCATGTAGGCTTGACTTGGAGCTTGCGCAAAGAGGAGAACTTTCACCCTTGCGAGGCTTGGATGGAGCTCTTCTTAGGAGGTTGGTCAAGCCTTTTCTCATCCAATCTAGACATTCGGATTTGAGGTTTTATTGTATTGGAACCGCTAGAATAGGTTTTAAGGGTTGATTTGGGGCTTATTTGATCTAGAGCTTTGATGAAACAAATTGGTTGGATGAGAACCTTCTGGATGGATTGGAATGGGATTTAGCTCTCTTATGAAGCTTGAGAGAGATTTTTCCACAATTGGGTGAGTTTTAGCCCCTTTTGCTAATTTTGTTAATGTTTGATCTTATAAAGTTGATCGTAATGCCCGTGTATTATGTCGCTCACTGCTTTTAGGGTATTACTGATGACTCGAGGACAACTTTGTTCGGCGAAACGAGGCCGCTAACGCGACGGATTCGGTGGGTTGACCTAGCCACATAAGAAGAAAATTCTCATTTGTGCTTATAAGTATCGTTAATCTGAAAGAGCATGCTAATCATACTAATGTATATTATTATGATTTTTAGAAATAGCTTAAAATGCAATATGTACATTAGCGATAACAATTTTGGAGCCCTATGTAAGTAGAGAAGAACTTGGTAGGCCTTATAGTTGCATTAGCAATTCTATAGAGACTGTGGTTTCATGCTCCATATAAATGTAAATGAGATTGGATTCATGCATTTTAAACCTAAAGTTATTTGAGTCATGAAAGTTGACAAAATCGCCAATTAAGAAGGTATGTGTCAAGAGCTAATGCTCTTCAACGGCATGAGCTCGGGACATGTTGAGCTCTAGTGAAATGGGCCATTGAGGAATGTGAACATGCTTAAAACATTAAACTGTCTAAGTCTCATAAAGGGCACTAGACCTAGAGAATGTTGGAAACTTCATTGTGAACTTAGAACTAGATCTTCGAGATGCTAGGACTATACATGTTAAGACATGAGGGTTGATACATTGAGACTTGGACTAATGCTTACTTGCCAATTTTGTGCTCATTCAGCACATGTTGAGGGTGCCCCTACAGGCCGGCACTTCCCGGCAGTTAGCACTAGCCGACTTATGTTCGCTAGTGCGGTATTGAGAAGCCTACGGGGCTCGATGTGGGACAGACACATTCCAAGAGTAGGGATGTTCGGCTTCACCACAGGCCACTTAGGCGGAACACAGCTGGACTACTTGGGTAGGTCCTTAATGGAAATGGAGTCGACACGGTTGAGAATGGTTAAATCATACTAGATAGGTTCTAGTAGTTGAATACGTATATGTTTTTACCTAGTGTTGAGACATGGTAGTATACTGTGATAGATCTCGCATTTTGCATTAAAGCATACTTGGTTGCCAAATGACAGAACTATTGCATAATGTATTTATGAAGGTTAATGACCTACTATTTGATATCAATACTGTACTCATACCATACATCGTTTATACTTGAGTTAGTGATTTAGCATTTCAATATAGCCTTTATATGCATCATTATTGCTATTATTATTGACTGTAAGCCTCTTCTTTTTGGGGCCTAGGGTGACTTGAGCTGTAGTCTAGTAATTGCCACACTGAGAATATAATTATAGTTCTCCACGACCTTCTTTTTCTCGATGGTTTTTTCAGAAGCCTTCCACGCAGGGTGAGGCCAGGGATCGGCGGGAAAGGGAGTTGCTTTCGAGCTAGCTTCGCTTCGAGGACGAGTTGTTAGGTGGTTCTACCTCTCGTTATTACTTGTCTTGCTCGAAGGTTGATGGTTTTGCCAGTGTACTAGAGACCAACCATTTTTGTATAGAGACAGATATGTACCTTACTTATGATTTCTTTATTGTCTACGCTTTACTTGGTGTAATAGTTAGAACTTTACCTCGCTCTGATACCATTAGTTGCTAGTACTTTCACTTTTCTATTTTCAATTACTTGCTTCTACTTCCGCTTTTATTCTAGACGCGCTATATTGTGGCAAGTGGCGGGCCTGGCACGCTACCGGGAATGCCCCTCCGGTCCCGGGCGTGACACAATCTCTCACCAACGTTCACTCCAAATGAAGTTTGCGATCTAACTGTCCGTCATAAGAGTGCCTCGAACGGTGCCAATCTGAGCTTGCTAATAACTGTTGTTATAAAGCAATACCTCCCATCGTAATCTGCGACCATCCTCCCTGGAAGTCCGATCACGCAGGCTCGAAGCAATGTCCTCGTGAGTCTGTATAGTACGCTCTGACTGCCCGTCACTCTGGGGGTGGAAAGCTGTACTGAAGTCCAAACGCGTACCCAGAGCGTCCTGTAAGCTCCTCCAAAAGTGGGATACAAAACGGGGGTCTCGATCCGATACTATAGAAGTAGGTACCCCGTGTAAACGCACAATCTCGTCCAAATAAACCTGTGCGAGTCTCTCACCAGTCCAAGTAGTGTGGATAGGTATGAAATGTGCCGATTTCGTCAATCTATCCACGATCACCCAAATAGCGTCATGCCCGGCCTGTGAGCGAGGTAATCCCATCACAAATCCATGGTGACCTTTTCCCACTTCCACACTGGAATCGGTAGGCTCTGCAGCTTCCCTGCAGGAACTCGGTGCTCAGCCTTCACCTGTTGGCAGGTTAAACATCTAGCAACAAACTCACCAACATCCTTTTTCATCCCCGGCCACTAGTAAAGCAACTTCAAGTCCTTATACATTTTGGTGCCTCCCGGATGTATAGCATACGGTGCTCGATGTGCTTCTTGAAGAATGTCCTCTTTAACGCTCAAGTCCGCCGGTACACAAAGTCGTCCGCGGAAACGCATCAATCCCTCGCAGTCAAAAGTGAAGTCACCGGTGCAACCATCGACCATTTTACCTTTAATCTTTTGCAACTCCACATCAGAAGTTTGCTTTTCTTTAATTCTGTCCAGTAATGTAGGTTGCACCACCAACGTCATCAACCTCAAAGGCGTGTCAGGAGTCACCACATCCAACTCCAACCGCTTTATCTGCTCGATTAACCGCGGTTGGGTAACTAAATGCATCGCTAAGTTCTCCGTCGATTTCCGACTTAGCGCATACGAAACCACGTTAGCCTTGCCCGGGTGGTAAAGAATAGTCAAGTCATAATCCTTGAGTAGCTCCAACCATCTGCGCTGCCTCAAGTTCAACTCCTTCTGAGTGAAAAGATACTTTAAGCTCTTGTGATCCGTATATACTTCGCATCGCTCGCCATTGAGGTAATGGCGCCATAGCTTCAATGCAAAGACTATGGCCGCCAACTCCAAGTCGTGAGTGGGGTAATTCCTTTCATAGTCCTTCAATTGGCGAGATGCATACGCGATCACTTTCCCGTCCTGCATCAAAACACAGCCCAATCCATTAAAGGAAGCATCACTATAAATCACATACCCTGCTCCAGCAGTTGGCAAGGTTAGGATCGGGGCGGTCGTCAATCGCTGCTTCAACTCTTGGAAGCTCATTTCACACGCATCATTCTAAATAAACTTGGTGCCCTTATGCGTGAGTCTCGTGAGGGGAGTAGATAACTTCGCAAATCCCTCGACAAACCGTCGGTAGTAGCCGGCCAAACCAATGAAGCTCCGTATCTCGGTCACGCTCGTCGGCCTTGGCCAATCCTTGATAGCTTCAATTTTCCTCAGGTCCACGGCTATGCCTGATCCTGAAATCACGTGGCCCAAAAACGCCACCTCTATAAGCCAAAATTCACACTTTTTCAACTTGGCGTAGAGCTTCTTTTCCTGAAGCACTTGAAGTACAAGTCTCAAGTGTTCCTCGTGATCCGCGTAACTCCAGGAATACACTAAGATGTCGTCGATAAACACCACAACGAACCTGTCTAAATAAGGCTTGAAAACACGGTTCATCAGACCCATAAAAGCTGCCGGGGCATTAGTAAGCCCAAACGGCATAACGGTAAACTCATAATGTCCATACCGTGTTCTAAAAGCCGTATTCGATACATCCTCAGGTCTGATCCTCAACTGGTGATATCCCGACTATAAGTCAATCTTGGAATATACACAACATCCCTGGAGTTGATCAAATAGATCATCAATGCTCGGTAATGGATACTTGTTCTTAATCGTGACTTTATTGAGTTCACGATAGTCCACGCATAAGCAAAGTGATCCATCCTTCTTCTTCACAAACAAAACCGGTGCTCCCCAGGATGACACACTCGGTTGCACAAAACCCTTATCCAGAAGATCCTGCAACTGTGCCTTCAGTTCCTTCAATTCTGTTGGTGCCATCCTATAGGGTGCCTTTGAGATCGGGGTAGTCCCGGGGACGAGATCTACCACAAACTCAATCTCCCTATCAGGAGGCATGCCTGGAAGCTCCGCTGGGAACACATCCCCAAATTCCCGTACTACGGGGATATCCTCAATCCTAGGGCCGTCATCCACACCCCGCAACACAACAGTAGCCAAGTAGGCTACGCAGCCTCTACTAATCAACTGCCTAGCTCGAGAGGAGCTAATCGTCATCGCAAACAGCGAACTCTGGCATCCTCGGTACACAACCTCCGCCTGCCCCGGCTCTCTAAATGTCACCGTTCGATTCTTACAATTGATGGTGGCAAAGTACTTGGTCAGCCAATCCATGCCCAACACAACATCAAACTCCCTGAGTTTTTGCAAAGCTAGCAAGTCCACGGGCATGATCCAATCTCCAATCCTAACAGGGCAACTAGGGCAAAACTCCCGAATGTCTAAAGAGTGATCGGGTACAACAACTCGTCCCGGATGCAACAAGGATACAAGTGGGATGCTATGCAACTCGACAAACAGCCGATCTATAAATGAATGCGATGCACCGGTATCAAATAATGCTCTAACTCGAATACCATAGAGTAAAATGATACCTGCGACCACATTCTCGGCTGCCGCCGCCTCCTCAGTCTGGGCCGCATACATGCGCCCACTCGGGGCCTGTCGTGACCCGTCCCCCTGTCGCTGAACTAGCGGCCGTCCTGCCTGGTGATGCGCAGAAGATGTCCCCTGGCTGGGACCTAGCGATGCTGGTGCAGATGCCGAAGATGGCGCTGGCAATGGACTCCTCGGGCAGTCCGACTGGAAGTGGCCCTCCTGACCACACAAGAAGCATCGGCCTCGGCTGCGTGAACACTGCGGCGGATAATGAGGACCGCCACAGATCACGCAGCGGGGAGCCTGGCGACGATCGGGTCCTCCTCGCTGAGTAGACTGGCCACGTCTTCATGACTGGCTCCGGCTCCTGGGGTGCCTCGGCGGCCTCCGTGAGTGCGTCTGACTCGCACCCTCAGCCGCGGGTCTCTTTCCCTTGCCCTTGTCTAGGGCCTCGCGTCGCTCCTGAAGGTCTGCCGCTCCAGCCTCCACAATGAGTGCACGGTCCACAACCTCCCGGTAGGTTTGGAGGTTGGAGGACTGCACCAATCGAAAGATCGAAGGCCGCAATCCACGCTCAAAGATGCGGGCCTTGTCCTCATCGTCCCTCACAACAAACGGTGCACAGTGTAGTATCCGGGAGAACTCCCTCTCGTACTCAGCCACTGACCGCTCATCCTGGCGCAAGCTGCGCAAATCCTGCTCCATCTTCCTCTTGACGCTGGTAGGAAAGTGGTGCGCCAGAAGAAGCTTCTTGAACCTAGTCCATGTAATCGCTGTCAAGTCGGTGCCAGGGTTGTCCTGGATATCCAACCACCAACGATAGGCCTCGCCGTCCAGAAAGTGAGTGGCGAGCCAAACCCTGTCCCTCTCCTCAACGAAGGTATCTCGAAAAAGCTTCTCCATATGCATCAACCACTTCTCAACAATCCAGTGGTCGACGTTCTCGCCATCGAAGATCCTCGGGCTGCACCTCCTGAACTCACTGAGGCGATCCATGAGCCGATCCCGCTCAGCTCCCTCGGCCATCACGGGAAATGCCGCCCCCGACATTGGTCTCTGAACAGGTAGTGCTGCAGCCACCTCCTCCCGAGGTGCGGTCGCCGGTGCCGCACGTGAAGAACTGGGCGCGGGGGACTGCGCCCTCGGTGCGACGTCCACCACGGGTGCTGGCGGTGTGGGGCCCTGGGTCTCCCTCGAAGCTGCCGCCTGCTGCAGTAGGAGGTCCTCAAGATGCTTCATCCGCGCCTCCTGCCATTGGGCTACCTCAGCCTGTCGCTGCGCCGCTGCCGTCTGCTGCGCGAACAGATCAGTGAGAACCGCAAGCTGGGCCCTCAAGTCGCGGACCTCACTAGATCCGGAAGTAGCGAGGGTCTCGACCTCCTCGGGGTGTGCCGCATCATCCGCCCCGGCAGACTGGGAGCGTGTAACCGGCATCGTCACTACAAAACATAAAACCGCAAGTTAGTAACCCACGCTATCGCATCCACGCTCAAATAGATAAAACCCCAAATCGTGCGAAAGTAAGGAAGTGTCCTTCACTACTAACTCCCGATGTTACGTTGTCGGCCGCCAACGTAACCCTCCGCAAAGTTAGAAGCCATACACTCCGATCAAATTCTAACTTTTTAGAGTTGTCATAAACCCAATCACAATACTTTCGCTCACAAGTCAATTAGACCCCGTCTCTCACGAGCCTAATTCCTATAGTCCAACCGGCCTAAGGTTTGCTAGGTTCACTAAGACTCAACCCTAGGCTCTGATACCAAATTAATCTGTCACGCCCCGGGACCGGCGGAGGCCCTCCCGGTATTGTGCCCAGACCCGCCATATGTCTACACATATAAGGCGTCTACAATAAAAGCGGAAGTAAAAGCAAGTAGTAGGACAAATAGAAGAAGTGAAATAACTAACAACTAATGATATCAGAGCGAGTATAGTTCTAACATCTACACCAAAGTAAAGAAGTAAAGCTAGACAATAAAAGGAGTCATAAATAGTACAATATCTGTCTCAAAAGTACAAAAGTGGTGGTCTCTAGTACACTGGCAAAACTCTCAACCTCTCGCAAAAGAAATATAAATCGAGAGGTAGACCATCTAGCAACTCGTCCTCGAAGGAAGCTAGCTCGAAGCAACTCCCTTCCCGCGATAACTGGCCTCACCCTGCGTGGAAGGCTCTGAAAAACATCGAGAAAAAGAGGACGTGAGAACTATAATTTATAGTTCCCAGTGGGCAATTACTGACCTCAGCTCAATACACCACTAGGCCCCAAAAGAAAAGGGTAAGTACAATAATAATAGCAATAATAACTGCGATATAAAGGCATAATTAAAATGCTAAATTACTAAACTCAAGTATAAACGATGTCATGGTGATGTACATCTACGATATCAAAATAGTATGTCATTAACCTTTAGGAATACATTATGCATAAGTTCTGTCATGGTAACCAAGTATGCTCTAATGCGAAAGGAGGCTAACAAGTATACTACATGTCTCAACACTATGCTAAAAGCATATAAATGTAATTCAACTACTAAACCTATCTAGTAGTGATTAATCATTCTCAACACCGTGTCGATTTTCATTTTCAATTAAGGACCTACCAAAGGTAGTCCAGCTTGTGCCGCCTAAGTACCTGTGGTAGCCCAACATCCCTACTCTTGGAATGTGTCTGTCCCACTCGACTCCGTAGGCTTCTCAATACAGCACGTGCGAACATAAGTCGCGTAGGCTAACTCCGGAGTGCCGGCTTGTAGGGAGCGACCCTCACAAGCATGTGCGAATGAGCACAAATGGCAAGCAAGCAAGGTCAAAGTCTCAAGTACTCTACTCTCATGCCTCTCACATGGCAAGGCCACTAGCATCCCAAGGATCTAGTCCAAAGTCTCAAAGTGACGCTCCAACGCACACTCTCGCTTAGTGCCTCTTTATGACACTTAAGCATCACAACTAATCCTGCCAAATTCATGTTCCATATTCCAACTAAAACAATACTAGCTAGGTTCACTTTAGCCCGGGCCCAATGCCTCTTTATGACCTTGGCCCAATCTCAAATAGTCCAAGTTCTCAAGCCTTCTCTAGGCTTCTAAAATTCCTAATGTCACAATTGGCATATAGGTTAAATGCATGAAAGCAAGGTTCATTTCCATAATAGGAATCATGGTTCCCAACCATAACTAGAATGCTAAGTCCCACATGCATGCACTCTACCACATAGGGAAAATTTCACTATACATAATATATGCATGTTAAGCATTCTAAAATTCATATTAAATACATTTAACATGAAAATGCATGAATTTCTATTTTACGGAACTTATTTTGCCAAATATGAGCATTTCTCATATCATAGGCTAGGTCAAACCCACCGAACCGTCGCGTGCTCCTTCGATTCGCCGAACGGAGTTGTCCACGAGCCTCCAAATACCCTAAAAGTGATCAGCGAAGAGATACACAAGCATTACGAGCAACTCTAGGCTCGAACAATANCCGAACCCGACCAAATTGGCGGGGATTGGGGCGTGACAATTCATCGACGACATTTTGGTCTATTCTCGAAGTGATGCGGATCACGAGGAACACTTGAGACTGGTACTTCAAGTGCTTCGGAAAAGAAGCTTTACGCAAAATTGAAGAAGTGTGAGTTCTGGCTTAGAGAGGTGGCGTTTTTGGGCCATTTGATTTCGGGGTCAGGTATAGCTGTGGATTCTAGGAAGATTGAAGCCATCAAGGATTGGCCGAGGCCGACGAGTGTCACCGAGATTGGGAGTTTTCTTGGCTTGGCCGGCTATTATCGACGGTTTGTTGAGGGATTTGCAAGGTTATCCACTCCCCTCACAAGGCTCACGCATAAAGGCACCAAGTTTGTTTAGAATGATGCGTGCGAAAGGAGCTTCCAAGAGTTGAAGTAGAGATTGACGACCGCCCCGATCCTAACCTTGCCAACTGCTGGAGTAGGGTATGTGATTTATAGTGATGCCTTCTTTAATGGATTGGGCTGTGTCTTGACGCAGGACGGGAAAGTGATCGCGTATGCATCTCGCCAGTTGAAGGATTATGAAAGAAACTACCCTACTCATGATTTGGAATTGGCGGCCGTGGTCTTTGCATTGAAGCTATGGCGCCATTATTTGTACGGCGAGCGATGCGAAGTGTATACGGATCACAAGAGTTTAAAGTATTTATTCACTCAGAAGGAGTTGAACTTAAGGCAGCGCAGGTGGTTGGAGCTACTCAAGGATTATGACTTGACTATTCTTTACCACCCGGGCAAGGCTAATGTGGTGGCGGATGCGCTAAATAGGAAATCAACGGAAAACTTAGCGATGCTTGTTGTTACTCAACCGCCGTTGGTCGAGCAGATGCGGTGGTTGGAGTTGGAGGTGGTGGCTCCTGATACACCTTTGAGACTGATGACTTTGATGGTGCAACCTACTCTTGCTGAAAGAATTAAAGAAAAGCAAATCTCCGATGTAGAGTTGCAAAGGATTCGAGCTAAAATGATTGATGGTTGCACCGAGGACTTTTCTGTGGACGGTGTTGGATTGATGCGCTTCCGTGGACGGATCTGTGTACCGGCGAAATCGGCACTTAAAGAAGAAATCCTTCAAGAGGCACACCGAGCACCGTATGCTATACATCCGGGAGGCACCAAGATGTACAAAGACTTAAAGTTGCTTTATTGGTGGCCCGGGATGAAGAAAGACGTTGGTGAGTTTGTTGCTAGATGTTTAACTTGCCAACAGGTGAAAGCTGAGCACCGACTTCCCGCGGGGAAGTTGCAGAGCTTACCGATACCAGTATGGAAATGGGAGAAGATCACCATGGACTTTGTGACGGGTTTGCCCCACTCTCAAGCCGGACATGATGCTATTTGGGTGATCGTGGATAGGTTGACGAAATCGGCGCATTTCGTACCTATCCACACTACTTGGACTCGTGAGAGACCCGCACATGTATACTTGGATGAGATTGTGCGATTGCACGGGGTACCTACTTCTATTGTATCAGATCGAGACCCCCGATTTGTATTTCACTTTTGGCGGAGCTTACAGGATGCTTCGGGTACGCGTTTAGACTTCAGTACAGCTTTCCACCCCCAGAGTGACGGGCAGTCGGAGCATACCATACAGACTCTCGAGGACATNTTAGGTCGGAAAACATTCTACAACCCTCCACCAAGAGTGGGAAAGCTCGAAATACATCCAAACACTCAAACCTCACAATTTGCAAAGGTCCAGTGTGCTACAATCATAGTAGATAATATGACAGTTATTAACCTTGTGGTCGGTGACATCGGTATTTGTATATAACATGATTTGACATTAGTGGATCTTACGGTTGGTGACATCTATAGTGACCTATTACATGACTTGACATGATGACCTTTCGTATCCCATACATGGTGGCTTAGTTATATACCATATAGGTTAGTGACACGGTAACTTAATTATATGGACCATGTAGGTCAATGACATGGTGACATTTCCTTCGAGAACAGTAGATCTGGTTCAGTTAGACATTTGTGGATTATTCTTTCGGCTAGTTGTCGTTGTGTGTGCCATTGAGCATATTGCATCGATTGTCACAGCTCGTGAGCATTTTCATGTACACCAGCAGTCTGATACACTGCAAGGGTATTCTTTTTTGAAAAAGTGGTAGTACTTCCGACCCGTGAGCCCTACAAGGTGCCTTGTAGGGTTATATGCCAGGTGGGCAAGCAAGATGTGGTTTAACCTGAGTTCTTTCGACCAATACGGCAATGGTTTTGGTTATTGGTTTTGTTCACCTAGTTGATGCATTGGTACGTTCTATGGTTAGTATAGTAGCAGATAGTTATATACTAATTGAAAGTTGTATTTCCTTATTAGTCATTATTGCTACTCTTCCAGTATACCTATTTATACCTGTTTTTTATTATTCGCTATTGTACTTGATATATATAGTGAGCATACTATGACATAACCTGTGATCTTCGGATTTATAGGGCACGGTGATTGGGTTTTCAATTCATCTACAGTTGATGCACATGTTCATTATTCACAGTAGCAATAGTTGTTCATAACTATTTATACATGTTTTTCAGTATTCGCTATTATACTTGATATATACATATTTATTTGTTGTTTCTCCTTTGCTAGTGTGTACACCTCACCTTCGTCGGCCTGTGGTATCCACTGGGAGGGGAGACATGTTTATATGTTCTCACCCCCCGCCGTTTTTCAGGTGATCTCAGTGGTGGGAGTCGAGACGGTGTGTGAGGTGCGGTAGCTAGCGAGCTATTGAGGTCCCGACCTATCAGTTGTTGGTTATTTTATCTTGACCCTTCTCTTTTTAGTGGTTAATAAACTAGATTATATGTGGTTCAGTTATTCAGCTATTTAGTGGTTTTGAATATTGTGAATGATTGTTGACTCTCAATAACTCAGGATGAAAATTCTGATTTTATCGCTCATGGTTTTCCACCCTTCGTGGTAGCTGGCTTTCCAAAAGTGAGTTTCCTTGTGGAAAATAGTTTTTAAAGGATTTTTGGATTTATCGATATCTAGTGTTTTTAAATAGAGTTTTCAGGTGTGAAACACTTTTAAAAGAATAGAATTGATTGTTGTATGTGCATTAGCATCATCCTTCGCCTATGGAGTGTTTAGAACATGCATCATCGTAAGGATGGTTAGCTGAATGGTTGTCTGACATCCGCATTGTGTATGCCGTTTGTGTGAGTGGATGAGTGTGTTGTTGGATATGTTATATTGGTACGCCGTGCAGATACAAGAAAGACTCTATTAGTGTGGAGACAGAGAGATTTCTATATTTGTGGCGGGTCTGTTACATCTTGGGGACAAGTTGTAATTTCAAAAAATATATATATAGTGCTTTTTTGCTGGCTTCATTTCAAACTGGCCCTTTCATTCAAAAAAGGCTTTACGAAAAAGGACCTCGGGGCATGACAGATTAAGATGGTATTAGAACGAAAGTATGCAACCACACAACCACTCATTAATGTTTAACTGAATCACTGGTTAGGCTGACCCATAGAAAGGCTTAAGACTTATAGGCACGTGAGAGCGCGGGGTTGTTGGGATCAAGTCCCGGTGTCTCGGTAGAGATTCAATAACCTCGAGGTATATGGTTATTTGCTTACCTCGTATTTTGTGCTACAGGTGTTTGATTATTTCTCTTTGTGTATGCTTTATGGTGTGGGCGCAGACTCATGCTTCTACCGGAAGTGGTGGTGGTGTACTAGACAGACATCAAGTGGCAGAGTGAGATTCCCCATGCTTAGCCACTTGTTGGCAGGTGGTGGCCTTAACGGGCTAGGTGACATCACTTGGTGGGTCTGCATAGTTGTTTCAACTGCCATTGGCTAGGTCCCACTTTCTATGTAGGGCACGAGAGCTACTGCGAGCGTCTCTACGAAGACGGCACTTTGAGCGGCTACAGTCGCAACTTCAGTGGGGGCTACTAGAGTGTAGCCCAAGGTTTTGATAGCGGTTATATGGGCGACTGCAACATTGGTGTCACGCCCCAATTCCCGCCAATTTGGTCGGGTTCGGGTCACGTCAACAGACGTCGAACGGACAGAGCCTCCCCTGTCCGCCCAAGGCTGTAAAACATGTATAATAAAGCAATCAAACAATGAGATTAGCATTTATACAAGGCTTGCACGAGGGCAAGCAACAACGGAAGCGAAAGCTCTAAGCTAGTATATTCAACGATACATAATACTTGATTACATTTCAACCCAATAAAAGTAAACTGAACTATCACATTTCTTTGCTCTCATTCATAATTCTTTACATTTAGCCATTCACCAAAATTACATATTTGTTATCAACTGTACAACTTTCTAAATCAACAAAAGAAGTTGATACATGGAAACCAAAAGGAAAATGACTACAAAATATGAAATAGTCCCGGTGGCCGCTATCTACTGCGCTAGACCCTTGCCTCGGTCCTCCGCCACCCAGCTCGTGCTAGGACCTGTAGGGTTAGTGGTGTGAGAACTATAATGAAGTTCCCAGTGGGTTTGGCAACCGACCTCGCCGACTTACCCATTAGGTCTATTTCAGGCATAAGTATTTCAACGGAAAGAAAATTGTAGCACACTGGACCTGTGCAAATTGCGAGGTTCGAGTGATTGGTTGTGTTTCGAGCTTTTCCACATTTGGTGGAGGGTCGTAGGATGTTTTCCGACCTAAAAAGTTCAAAAACCGGAGTTCTGGACGAGTCCTGAGAGTTTTTACTCTCGGGGACCGGTCCCTGATGGGAGAGACCGGTCCCCTCAGAACAGTGTCGCGGCAGGGTTTGAGACAACTGGTCCCTGGCTGGGAGAGACCGGTTTCCGAGCGCGTATTTTGCGTGGAGGGTCCGAGAGACCGGTCCCCGGCGGGGAGAGACCGGTTCCCGAACGTTGGATTTTTGGGGCAGGCCGAGAGACCGGTCCCATGTCGGGGAGACCGGTCCCTCAGTCCGAAAACTGTCCAGTCCGGGCTTTGCACAGGGTGCAAAGTTGAGGGACTTAGTTGGATTTTGTTACACTAGAGGGCCTATATGGCCACTTCTCCTTCTCTTCTCCCTCATTCCACCATCCCACTTGCTCCTAGAGAGAGAAGAAGAAGAGGGAGAGGAAGAAGAAGAAGAAGAAGAAGAAGAAGAGAGCTTATTGGAGGCTTGGANGTTTAGACTTCAGTACAGCTTTCCACCCCCAGAGTGACGGGCAGTCGGAGCATACCATACAGACTCTCGAGGACATACTTCGAGCCTGTGTGATTGACTTCCAGGGAGGATGGTCGCAGCATCTACCGATGACAGAGTTTACTTATAATAATAGTTATCAAGCAAGCATCAAGATGGCACCTTTCGAGGCACTCTATGGACGGAAGTGTAGATCGCCACTTCATTGGAGTGAAGGTGGTGAGAGATTGGCTTTAAACCCAGATGTGCTCCAGGAAGCGGAGGACAAGGTTCGCATTGCTCGGGAGCGACTATTGACAGCCCAAAGTAGGCAAAAGAGTTATGTTGACAGGCGTCGACGAGACTTGGAGTTCCAGATTGGTGATCATGTCTTCTTGAAAGTCTCGCCAACCAGAGGGATTAGAAGATTTGGAATCCGGGGTAAGCTGAGCCCCCGATATATTGGACCGTATGAGGTTTTGGAGCGTGTAGGTCCGGTAGTGTATCGACTTGCGCTACCTCCGAACCTATCGGGTGTACACAATGTATTTCATGTATCGGTCATTCGGAAGTACATCCACGATCCAGCTCATGTGCTTGACGCTACACCCTTGGAGCTGAGAGAGGATTTGAGTTTAAAGAGCAACCCGTGAGGATCTTGGCTCGCGAGATGAAGAAACTACGGAATCGGGACATTCCGTATGTGAAGGTTCTTTGGAGCAACCACGGAGAGCGGGAGGCCATGTGAGAGCTAGAGAGTGCGCTGCAGGAGCGCTATCCCCATCTTTTTCAGATGGAGTCTTGAGGTATGTAGTTGCTTTGAGTTTCGCGGATGAAACTCCTTTTTAGGAGGGGTGAATGTAGCACACTGGACCGATGCAAATTGCGAAGTTCGAGTGATTGGTTGTATTTCGAGCTTTTCCACATTTAGTGGAGGGTCGTAAGATGTTTTCCGACCTAAAAAGTTCAAAAATCGGAGTTCTAGACGAGTCCTGAGAGTTTTTACTCTCGGGGACCGGTCCCTGATGGGAGAGACCGGTCCCCTCAGAACAGTGCCGCCCCGGGTTTGAGACAACCGGTCCCTGGCTGGGAGAGACCGGTTCCCGAGTGCGTATTTTGCGTGGAGGGTCCAAGAGACCGGTGCCCGGCGGGGAGAGACCGGTTCCCGAACGTTGGATTTTCGGGGCAGGCCGAGAGACCGGTCCCAGGTCGGGGAGATCGGTCCCTCAGTCCGAAAACTGCCCAGTCCGGGCTTTGCACAGGGTGCAAAGTTGAGGGACTTAGTTGGATTTTGTTACACTAGAGGGCCTATATAGCCACTTCTCCTTCTCTTCTCCCTCATTCCACCATCCCATTTGCTCCTAGAGAGAGAAGAAGAAGAAGGAGAGGAAGAAGAAGAAAAAGAAGAGAGCTTGTTGGAGGCTTGGATCTTCACCCACACCCTCTCTTCTTCCTTTTGGTGGCTTGGACCTTGGATTTGGAGCTTGAGAGGAGGGAGATCTCCACACTTGGAGGACTTTGGATCTTGTTTGAGGCTTCTAAAAGATTAGTAGCTCATTTTCTCCCCCTAGATTGGAGTTTTGTTGCTTTGTGGTAGATGAAACCCTGAGATGGGATTTTAGGGTTGATTTTGGGGCTTTTTGATCTAGGGCTTTGGAGGCTCAATTTCTTGGTTTAGGATCTTTCTTTGGGTTAGATTGGAAGGATTCTAGCCCTCTTTTGGAGCTTGAGAGAGATTTTCTACTCCCTAGGTGAGTTTTCGCCCTTTTGCTTGTGGTGGTTAATGTTTGAGCCCAGAGTTGCTCGTAACGTTTGTTTATCTCTTCGTTCCTTACTTTTAGGGTACTTAGAGGCTTGTAGACAACTCCGTTCGGCGAAACGAAGGATTCCGAGACGGTTCGGTGGGTTTGACCTAGCCACACAATAAGAAAATCTCATTTGTCATGATTTGAGTCTCGTTAAATGAAAAAGCATGCATAATCATATTAAATATATTATTTATGAATTTTAGAGTGCTTAAAATGCCTATGTTATATACTTTGTCTTTTCGGACCTCTATAATGTAGAGAACTTGCATGTGAGGTGTATATGTGTATTAGCATTCTTATGAGAGACATGGATTCACGCTTACCTAGTAGAAATGACATATGTAAAATGCCTATGGACTTAGACCTCATTTGGATATTGAAACTATTATAATACCATGAAGTGGCATTGNGACGGTTCGGTGGGTTTGACCTAGCCACACAATGAGAAAATCTCATTTGTGATGATTTGAGTCTCGTTAAATGAAAAAGCATGCATAATCATGTTAGATATATTATTTATGAATTTTAGAGTGCTTAAAATGCCTACGTTACATATTTTGTATTTTCGGACCTCTATAAAGTAGAGAACTTGCATGTGAGGCGTATATGTATATTAGCATTCTTATGAGAGACATGGGTTCACGCTTACCTAGTAGAAATGACATATGTAAAATGCCTATGGACTTAGACCTCATTTGGATATTGAAACTATTATAATACCATGAAGTGGCATTGGACTAAATTTGACTTGTGAATTAGTGAGCCAATGTCATAAAGGGGCATGGAGCTCGGGTTAGATGAGAACCTAGTACTAATGTCATGAATGGAATTTAGAATGTGAAATGTGCTTAACTTATATCAAGCTTAAGTGTCATAAAGAGGCACTAAGCACAGTGAGTATTGGAATATCACCTTGTGATCTCGAGCTAGATCGTTGAAAACCTTGTGACTGTTACCATGTTAGAGACATGATGATTGGGTATTTGAGATGTTGACTACGCTTGCTTGCCATTTGTGCTCATTCGCACATGCTTGTGAGGGTCGCTCCCTACAAGCCGGCACTCCGGAGTTGGCCTACGTGACTTATGTTCGCACGTGCGGTATCGAGAAACCTACAGGGTCGGAATGGATAGACTCATTCCTAGAGTGGGAATGCTGGAGCTACCACCAACACTTAGGTGGCACAAGCTGGACTACACTATATGGGTGCTAGAACATGTTGGAAACAATGACATTGAACCGAAAAATGACAACCACTACTAGATAGGCTTAGTAGTTTGATTACCTTGACATGCTTATAGCATAGTGTTGGGACATGTAGTATACTTGATAGTTCACTTATTGCATCATAGTATACTTGTTGCCATGAATGAGCATAATCATCATATATTGATAGACGGGTCATGATACTTACTTGTTGCCATGTTGGGACATATTATTTATGCATTGGACATTCTTCATCATGAAAGAGTAAATGTACAACACATTGACATCGTAATGCTTATGGTATAGTAAACATACATACTTTCATATCGTACTTACCCTTTTCTTTTCGGGCCTAGTGGTGCATTGAACTGAGGTCAGTAATTGCCCACTGGGAACTATAAATTATAGTTCTCACGCCCTCTTTTTCTTGTTGTAATTTCAGAGCCTTCAGCACCGGCGGAGGCACGGAATCGCGGCAAGGGAGTCGCGTAGCTAGTTAGCTGGGAGCCACTTGTGGGTGTAGGTGGTTTACTCTTTCTTTTTGTATTAGAGGGAGAGAGAGATTTTAAGAACTATGTATAGAGAGACCACCAACATACTCTTTATGTTTAGTTTTGTATTGGGATTCCTTTGTACTACTCTATGGCTTTATTAGTGGATTTCAGTTTTGTACCTACCCCTCTGTGCAGAACTTAGTTATTTACCTTGCTATGATATCGTTAGATACTCTTGTTTTCTTGCTTTACTTTCGCTGTTATTGTAGACGTCTTATATGTGTAGACATATGGAGGGTCTGGGTGCGCTACCGGGAGGGCCTCTGCCGGTCCCGGGGCGTGACAGATTATTTTGGTATCAGAGCCTAGGGTTGAGTCTTAGAGGACCTAGCAAATCTTAGGCCAGTTGGACTATAGGAAATAGGCTCGTGAGAGACGAGGTCTATTTGATTTGTGAGCGAAAGTATTATGATTGGGTTTTATGACAACTCTAAAAAAAGTTGAAGTTCAATCGAAGTGTATGGCTTCTAACTTCGCGGAGGGTTACGTTGGCGGCCGACAACGTAACATCGGGAGTTAGTTGTGGATAACACTTCTCTACTTTCGCATGATTTGGGTATTGCTATTTGAGCGGGGATTCGATAGCGCGGGTTGCTAACTTGCGCTTTTATGTTTTGTAGTGACAATGCCGATTACGCGCTCTCAATCGGCGGGGGCGGATAATGCGGCACAATTTGAGGGAGCTAAGACCTCCGCTACCTCCGGATCCGGCGAGATCCGTGAGTTGAGGGGCCAGCTTGCAGCCCTCACTGATTTGGTGACGCGACAGGCGGACACGGCGCTTCGACAGGAGGCGCGGATGAAGCGCCTGGAGGACCTTCTGCTGCAGCAGGCGGCTGCCAGGGAGACTCAGATCCCTACACCACCCGCACCAGTAGAGGTGGTCGCGCCCAGGGTGTCGTCCCCTGCACTCGACGCTTCTAGGACGGCACCAGCGGCGGGACCTCGGGAGGAGGATATCGCGGCACCCCCAGCGCGAGCGCCTATAGCGAGGGCGGTTTTCCCCGTGATGGTTGAGGGAGCTGAGCGGGATCGGCTTATGGAGCGTCTCAGTGAGTTCAGGAGATGCAGGCCCCGGACCTTTGATGGGGAGAACGTGGATCACTGGATCGTGGAGAAATGGCTTATGCATATGGAGAAGCTGTTTCAGGACACCTTTGTAGAGGAGAGGGACAGAGTTTGGCTCGCTACTCATCATCTGGACGGCGAGGCCTATCGATGGTGGTTGGACATCCAGGACAACCCCAACACGGATCTGACGGCGATTACTTGGAGGAGGTTCAAGGAACTCCTGCTGGAGCACTACTTCCCTGACAGTGTCAAGAGAAAGATGGAGCACGATCTACGCAACTTGCGCCAGGGAGACAGGACGGTGGCCGAGTACGAGAGAGAGTTCTCCCAGCTTCTTCATTGTGTGCCCTTCGTTGTTCGGGACGACGAGGATAAGGCCCGCATTTTCGAGTGGGGACTGCGGCCTTCGATCTTTTGGTTCGTTCAGTCTTCCAACCTCCAAACCTACCGGGAGGTTGTGAACCGTGCACTCATAGTAGAGAGTGGAGCAGCAGATCTGCAGGAGCGGCGAGAGGCCTTGGAGAAAGGCAAAGGCAAGAGGTCCGCGGCTGAGGGTGCGAGTCAGGCGCACTCAGGGAGGCCGCCGAGACACTCGAGACACCGGAGCCAGTCGCGAGGACGTGGCCAGTCAACTCAGCGCGGAGGACCTGATCGACGCCAGGCTTCGCGCTGCGTGATCTGCGGTGGTCCCCATTTTCCACGGCAGTGTTCACGCAATCGGGGCAGGTGCTATCTGTGTGGCCAGGAGGGCCACTTCCAGTCGGATTGTCCGAGGAGTCCAGCACCGGCGCCATCCTCGGCATCTGCACCAGCCTTCCCGGGTCCCAGCCCGGGGACACCTTCTGCGCATCACCAGGCTGGACGGCCGCCAGCGCAGCGGCAGGCGAAGGGGTCACGATAGGCACCGAGTGGGTGCATGTACGCGGCCGAGACTGAAGAGGCGGCGGCAGCCGAGAATGTGGTCGCAGGTATCATTTTACTTTACAGCATTCGAGTACGAGCATTATTTGATACCGGTGCATCGCATTCATTCATAAACCGGCTGTTTGCCGAGTTGCATGGCATCCCACTGACATCTTTGTTGCATCCGGGACGAGTAGTAGTACCCGATCACTCTTTGGAGATTCGAGAGTTTTGCCCCAGTTGCCCTATTCGGGTTGGAGATTGGATCATGCCCGCGGACTTGCTAGCTTTGCATAAACTCGGAGAGTTTGATGTTGTTTTGGGCATGGATTTGTTGACCAAGTACTACGCCACTATCGATTGTAAGAATCGAACAGTGACATTTAGAGAGCCGGGGCAGGCGGAGGTTGTGTACCGAGGATGCCAAAGTTCGCTGTTTGCGATGACGATTAGCTCCTCTCGAGTTAGACAGTTGATCAGCAGAGGTTGCGTAGCCTATTTGGCTTCTGTTGTGTTGCGGGGCGATGTAGATGCCCCTAGGATTGAGGATATTCCTGTAGTACGGGAGTTTGGAGATGTGTTTCCAGCGGAGTTACCAGGCATGCCACCTGATAGGGAGATTGAGTTTGTGGTAGATCTCGTTCCCGGAACTACTCCAATCTCGAAGGCACCCTATAGGATGGCACCAGCGGAACTGAAAGAGCTGAAGGCACAGTTGCAAGATCTTCTGGACAAGGGTTTTGTGCGACCGAGTGTGTCACCTTGGGGAGCACCGGTTCTGTTTGTGAAGAAGAAGGATGGATCACTTCGTTTGTGCGTGGACTATCGTGAACTTAATAAAGTCACGATCAAGAACAAGTATCCCTTACCGAGGATTGATGATTTGTTTGATCAGCTCCAGGGATCTAGTGTGTATTCCAAGATNATACAAAGAGCAAGTAATCCACAAGTAAAAACAAGTGAAATAAAGAGAGTACTTTACTAACTATTACAATAGTTCATTCTTTTCATTTACATCATTTTCTTTAAATGCTTACATAATTCATCCAAAAATACATAGTTCTCCCAATCCTCACCTATAATGAATCTCTCTCAATGCATAGGTGTGCTAATGCAAAAAGGAAAGCTACTGTACTACCACGGTCTCACTGGTCGGGCGATGCTCTTGCCGCGGTCCTCTCCCGACAACCCTATACCTACCACTGGAAATAGAGTGGGGTGAGAACTATCTTCCATAGTTCCCAGTGGGCTCGGCCGCCGACTCTGCCGATCTCCCCACTAGGTCCAAGTGGGCACAAGTAACAACAGATAGATAGATAGATATGTATCTGAAAGCTGTAAATGCAGTAGTAGGAAAACTATGCTACTATGCCCATAATCATGAATATGAATGCATGCATCATATAATAAAGGTTTGCTACCATGCTAACAAATTCGATCCATGTTCGAATAGCAATGTTCAATGACATTAATAAACCTTTAACCTTTCCATTTACCCAATCTGTGGCGAGGCCCTAGGGCTCGCCCATGACTCACCTTTCAATCCCAAAGTGGGGAGGGAGCTCCAAGTGCACCCAAGCCCGGGACCGTCTGCGGACCTCCATGTGGTCCGGACCTCCAAGTGGTCCTAGTCGCGCGACACTCCGGAGTACTCGACGACAATCCCCTCCATGTGGGGATTGGATGGCTATACCATCCCAGACGCAGACTGTGAGCTAGATCTATCCTCTCCAAGTGAGGATGCCCTACATCTAGGGTCAAAAACTCAATCAAGTCCTCTCCAAGTGAGGATGCTCTACAACTAGAGTCAATACCCAATCGAATCCTCTTCAAGTGAGGAAGCACTATCACTAGGGTTCACAATCCAATCAAATCCTCTCCAAGTGAGGAACGCTCTAACTAGAGTCAACATTTCTCGCGGGATCACTTGTTCTCGACATTCATGCAATGCTATTTAGCTTGTCTAAATTCATTGTTCACAAGGCATTTTCTAAGGGATCCACCTATCCCTAGGTTCTCAAACCTCTAGTGTTATTTACACTACATTAATGCCACTCGTCATCATTTAATGTTTGGATGCCACTCGTCTGTTCCTTAACATTAACAATACTTTCTATGTCATCAACACCCCCATCGGGCACATCTCTTTTCTTTCGCATCATAGGATCCATGTTCCGACCCAATCCTCACCTATCTAGGTCACCAAGCGTTCCAAGTACACTAGGTTATCAATTAGAAAGCATAAGGAATGGAGCTACTATGCAATCCTACAATGCAACATGAAGAGATGAGATTAAATGCAATCTAAGACGTAGAAAGGAGTCCGAAAGCTTCGGGATGGCACTCCCCACCTTTTATCGATGTAGAGGCTTTAGAAACGCTCCTCGGTGAACTTTACGACAAGGCCTTAGCCTTCCTTGCCCAAGTCGGTGCTAGTCTGGCCCTATTTGCCGAGAACTTCACGCCGGTTCACCGGATGCCAAAACCGACTTCGCCCCCACGTTTTGTGACCTACCAATAGGGTTTCCATGGCTTCAAATGAGATCAATCTCATACTTTCACAAAAACCCCATTTTGGTGCCCTAGGTTTGCACCTATAGCAAACCACCAACAAATCCCTAGAATCATGGGATTGATCTATTTAGAAGCATGCTTAGGGTCCATTTGACCCATTCCAAAGCATCAAAACCCAAAACTCCAAAGTTTAGAAGCTAGGGTTCAAGAGCCTACCTCTTGTGCTACACCAAAGAGAAGAGGAGAGGGAGATGAAGTTGCCCAAAGCCTTTTCCTTGATCTCCTTCTTCTTCTCCTTCCTTTCCTTCTCCTTCTTTTCCTTCCTCTCCTTCTTGTTCTTCTTCTTCTCCTTTCCTTTCTAGAGAGAGAGAGAGCAAGAGAGCAATGAAAGAGAGTGAGAGGGAGAAATGAGAGTGTAAGGGAGAGAGAGGGCTCAGCCCACTCTAATAAAGGCCATTTTGCATAAAAACCCCTCAACTTTCCATCCACTGCACAGCCCTTACTGGGCAGTTTTCGCGCGGAGGGACCGGTCTTCCCGACTTGGGACCGGTCCCCGAGGGCCTCCCTCGGGCACACGCGTTTGGGAACCGGTCTCTCCCCAGGAGACCATTCCTCGCCTGAGAGACCGGTCCCCGAGAGCTCGATTTTCAGGACTTAGCCAATTTCGGCATTTCTCGCTGGGACAACGTTCGGGAACCGATCCCTCCCTGCCAGGGACCGGTTGCATCAAGCAACCCTGCAACACCCAGCCAAGGGAACCGGTCTCTCACCTCCAGAGACCGGTCCCCGAGAGTAACATCAGCCGAATGATGCAGTTTGCACCATTTGCTCTCGTGGACTCAACCCCAAAGCACTTTTTGTATTTTGGACATTCTTAACTCCCACAAAGGATATTCTCTCGACAGTTAGTCGATCCTGGACGAAGTACAATTATCGGATTTCGAGAATTCACTTCCTTACATATAGGCTCCAAAACACTACTGGCCCATACCAACTTGTTCCACTCCGCATTCCGCACATTTCGATGGAACTCGGCACGATTCACGAGGGATGTGATATGTTACATTCTCCACCCCTAAAATTTAGTTTCGTCCGCGAAACTACTAAGTTTGAAATCTAGATTTCATACCTCACTCCAGATCCTCGAAGAGGTGAGGATAACGCTCCATCATTTTGCTTTCAAGCTCCCACGTTTCTTTCCGGTCATCATGTTCGCACCAATGAATTTTAACATACGGGATTTCGCGGTTCCGTAGTTTCCTCAATTCCCAATCTACAACATACGCCGGAAACTCTTCGTATGTCATATCCTCCTGAAGCTCTATCGGTATATACGAGAGAATATGATCCGGATCGTACACGTACTTGCGGAGTTGGGATACATGGAATACATCATGTACTCCCGCGAGTCTAGGTGGTAATGCCAACCTATAGGCCACCGCGCCAACTCGTTCCAAAATCTCGAAGGGTCCGATATAGCGGGGACTTAGCTTCCCGCGGACACCGAACCGCTTAACTCCTCGCATCGGCGATACTTTCAAGAATACACGGTCGCCAATCGTGAACTCAATATCCTTTCGTCGCTTATCCGCATAACTTTTGTGCCTTGATTGCGCCATTACTAATCTTTGTCGGCCAAGGCGAACTTTTCCTTCCACCTCCCGCACCACGTCTGGGCCAAGAACCATCTTCTCGCCCACATCACTCCAGTGTATCGGCGAGCGACATTTCCTTTCATAAAAAGCCTCGAATGGCGCTATCACAATACTTTCTTGATAGCTATTGTTGTATGCGAATTCCGCCATCGGCAAGTGTTCGTGCCATCCGCCCTTATAATCAAGTACTAAAATTGAACCGTGTGCCCAGAGCATCCTGCAGGCTCTTCCAGAAATGAGACACGAACCTAGGGTCTCGATCCACAATAGATGCCGGAACCCCATAAAGTCTCACCACCTCGTCGAGATAGACTTGAGCTAACTTGTCTCTCGACCAAGTAGTGTAGATCGGCAAAAAGTGTGCCGATTTTGTCAACCGGTCCACAATTACCCAAATCGCATCATGTCCACTTTGTGATCTAGGCAAACCCGTCACGAAATCCATTGCGATGTTTTCCCATTTCCACACGAGTATAGGTAGACTTTGCAATTTTTCCACCGGAAATCGACGTTCCGCCTTTACTTGTTGGCACGTGAGACACCACGCCACGAACTCTCCTATATCTTTCTTCATACCCGGCCACCAATAATGTAATTTCAGGTCCCGATACATTTTGGTGCCGCCCGGGTGAATGCTATAGGGGGATTGATGCGCTTCTTGCATAATCGCCCTCCGAAGATCGTCGTCCTTGTGCACGCACCAACAATCCCGATACCAAAGTGCTCCGTCGGCCCCAATGCCAAAATCATCGGCACTCCCGCTCTCAACTTTGCCCCGCACCTTTTGGAGAAACTCGTCAGATGTTTGCAATTCTTTAATCTTCTCCAACAAGGTTGGTTGTACAACCAAGGTGGCAAGTGTTGCTGGCACTCCCGGCGCCACAACTTCTAGACCAAACCGCTGCATCTCTTTTTGCAAAGCCGGTTGAGGTGTAATTTCCGTCGCTAAATTCTCCGCCGACTTTCTACTTAGAGCATCGGCCAGGACGTTTGCTTTCTCGGGGTTGTAGAGAATCGTGACATCATAGTCTTTGATCAACTCTAACCACTGCCGCTGTCGCAAGTTTAACTCCTTCTGGGTGAACAAGTATTTGAGACTTTTATGATCCGTGTAGATCTCACAATGCTCACCATACAAGTAATACCTCCACAATTTTAGCGCGAAGATAACCGCCGCTAGCTCAAGATCGTGAGTCGGGTAGTTCTTTTCATAACTCTTCAATTAGCGCAAAGCATAAGTTATGACTCGGCTGTTTGGCATTAAGACACACCCGAGACCAATATATGAAGCATCACTGTATACGACATAATTCTCTCCCGGTGTCGGCAAGGCAAGCACCGGAGTAGATGTCAGTCTATTCTTTAGCTCCTCAAAGCTCCGCTCACACTCGGGGCTCCAAACATACTTCACCCCTTTGTGCGTAAGGCGCGTTAGTGGAGTTGTTATCCTGGCAAACCCCTCCACGAACCGCCGGTCGTAGCCTGCAAGTCCAAGGAAGCTACGAATTTCCGCCACACTTGTCGGGTAAGGCCAATTTTTAATCGCCTCAACTTTCTTTGGGTCCACAGAGATGCCATCTCCGGATATAACGTGACCCAAGAAAGTAACCTCCGAAAGCCAAAACTCACATTTCTTCAGTTTCGCATAAAGCTTTTCCTTCCGGAGTATCTCCAACACGAGCCTCAAGTGCTCTTCGTGTTCTTCTTCGGTCCGAGAATATACCAATACGTCGTCAATGAATACCACGACGCACCGGTCCAATAGCGGACAGAAGACTCTATTCATTAGGTCCATAAATGCCGCCAGGGCATTAGTGAGCCCGAATGGCATGACCGTAAACTCATCATGGCCATACCGCGTACGGTCCACCGTTTTATTCACGTCTTTGGGCCGTATCTTCAACTGATGATATCCCGACTGTAGATCAATCTTAGAATATACCCTTGACCCTTGCAACTGATCGAACAGATCATCAATCCTCGGCAATGGGTACTTGTTCTTGATTGTCACCTTATTCAACTCGCGATAATCAACGCAGAGTCGAAGTGTGCCGTCCTTCTTCTTTACAAATAGGACCGGAGCTCCCTACGGAGACACGCTCGGCCGTACGAAGCCTTTATCGAGCAAGTCTTGCAAAGCTCCTTTAGCTCTACTGGTGTCATTCTATACAGAGCCTTCGAAACTGGCGCCGCCCCAGGAATCAAGTCAATGACAAACTCGACTTCTCGGTCCTGTGGTAATCCCGGTAACTCCGCCGGAAATACATCCGGATACTCGCATACCACTTGCATACTTTCCAACTCCGGGTGCTCCTTTTGAGGGTCCACGATGGTCGCCAAGTAGGCCTTGCAACCACCCTTAATCATTTTCTTTGCCCTCACCGATGATATGGTCGCCGCAAAACGCTCATAATTACACGCCTTATAAACCATTTTCTCTTGGTTAGGCTCATGGAAAGTGATCACCTTCTTTTCACAATCAATAACCGCGTAATACTTGGAGAGCCAGTTGGTACCCAAGATTACGTCAAAGCCCCACAGATGCTTCAACACTAATAGGTCGATCGGCATGATCCAATCGCCTATCTGCAGTGGGCAGTCCAAACACTCGTCATGCACATGAAACGTAAGTCCAGGTGCTGTCATCGTCCAATAATCCTCATAATGCATGACCTCTATGTCATGAGCTAGTGCAAATGATGCTGTTATGAATGATTGAGATGCACCTGTGTCAAATATGGCTCTAGCTCTAGTGCCTCTGATAAGGATAATACCTGCCACGACGTCGTCGGGAACGGTAATCGGCGGCTCCTCCACCTGAGTGGCAAATACCCGCCCACTAGGTGCTCGAGAGGCCTCCGGCTGATGAGGCGTCGACGATCATCCAGTAGACATAGCGGGTGGCAGTCCCGCCAGCTGTCGCTGAGTATACTGAACTGAAGCTGATGACGGAGCTCGGGATGCGCCGCCCGGGCACTCTCGGCCTATGTGTCCCGGTTGGCCGCATCGGTAACACCGCCCCTCTCGCTGTAGGCAAGTAGTAACTCGGTGGTCTCCGCCACATATCACGCATGGGTAGGTGGTCTGGCTCTAAGTCTGACTCCTGCCTCCCCACCACTGCGATCGCTGTTGCCGTGGGGGTCGCTTAGAACTCGACTGCCCCACGGGTCCACTAGATGCCCGCTTCTTGGACTTGTCCTTCTCCCTATCCTTCTCAAATGCCTCGCGCTCACCTCGCGCAATGGCATTGCCGCGCTCCACCCAAAGCGCGCGATCAAGCACTTCCTCGTAGGTCTTTAAGCGGAATGCGTGAATGACCTTGAAAATCTCGGGTCGCAACCCGCGCTCAAATGCCTCCGCCCGGTCCCTATCACCATGAACCAAGCTCGGCACGCAATTGACGAGGTGCGTGAACTCCCGTTCATACTCCCGCACCATGCGACTTCCTTGCNAGCTCGGCACGCAATTGACGAGGTGCGTAAACTCCCGCTCATACTCCCGCATCGTGCGACTTCCTTGCCTTAGCTTCTGAAAATCCTCCTTGATTTTCCTTTTGTCGCTCTCGAAAAAATACTCCATAAGTAGCATCTCCCGAAATGCCTCCCAAGTAATAGAAGCGTGCTCCAACGAATGATTCTTCTTCGCTTGAGTCCACCACAACCGAGCCGACCTGTCGAAACAATGAGCCGCAAGGTGAACTTTATCCTTCTCGAGGGTGTAGATATCCTCGAACAACGCCTCCATCGCGGCTAGCCAACTCTCCGTCACCCACGGATCCTTTACATCACCGTTGAAGGTCGGAGGGTTGAACCGCTTGAATGCCGTCAGCGCCGCCAACGTGCGCTCCTGCTCGGCCTCAAGTACATTGGGAATAGGTGCCGATGAACCCGATGCTGTCGGAGGAATAGCCGTCACCGGTGCCACCGCCACCGCAGGAGGTGGTGCTAAAGGAGCAGCAGGTGCAGGCAAATCCCTTGGCACAGATGCCGCCGCCGCCGCCTTTCGCGCCATCATCTCATGGAGCTGTCCAATCTGCTCCCCTTGTAGCTGCATGGCCCCGACCAAAGCCACTACTTAGGCTCGCAACTCGTGCACTTCATCCGATCCCGTCTGCTCGGGCACTTCACCAGGCAGTGCCGAAGCGGCTCTACGCATGTAGCGTCTCGGGGTCATTGTTCCTGAAACGCATCACCCGCATTAGTACTCAACGCACGTGACTCTTACACGTTCCAAATAACTACCCAATTAAGCGAAATCAATCAAGCATAATTATTTCCAACTCTCGGTGTTTTGTGGTCGGCCGCCCCACAAGATCCCTTAAGAAGAAAACAACTAAGCACTTGAATTCATCTCTAATTCCTTCAAGAGAAGTGTTATCGTTAACCCAATTATTCGCTTTCGCATAAGCCAAATCCACGTTGAAACGTTTCCTAAGCTCCTAAGGTCTCCAATTCCTAGGGTTCCTAAGTCATTCCTAGACTTTTCGCTCTGATACCATTATATCTGTCACGCCCCAATCCCCGCCAATTTGGTCGGGTTCGGGTCACGTCAACAGACGCCGAACGGACAGAGCCTCCCCTATCCGCCCAAGGCTCTAAAACATGTATAATAAAGCAATCAAACAATGAGATTAGCATTTATACAAGGCTTGCACGAGGGCAAGCAACAACGGAAGCGAAAGCTCTAAGCTAGTATATTCAACCATACATAATACTTGATCACATTTGAACCAAATAAAAGTAAACTGAACTATCACATTTCTTTGCTCTCATTCATAATTCTTTACATTTAGCCATTCACCAAAATTACATATTTGTTATCAACTCTACAACTTTCTAAATCAACAAAAGAAGTTGATACATGGAAACTAAAAGGAAAATGACTACAAAATATGAAATAGTCCCGGTGGCCGCTATCTACTGCGCTAGACACTTGCCTCGGTCCTCCGCCGCCCCGCTCGTGCTAGGACCTATAGGGTTAGTGGTGTGAGAACTACAACGAAGTTCCCAGTGGGTTCGACAACCGACCTCGCCGACTTACCCACTAGGTCTATTTCAAGTATAAGTATTTCAACGGAAAGGAAATAGTAGCCAAACTAATGCTAATACTATGCCTTCAAGAAAGATGTCAGCGGATATAGATATGAAAGCAATAAATATGCATGCATGCTTGATCGATACTTTTCTTTGGCTTTAACCAAATCTTACCGGCTAACTTTGTTAACCCCAATGACTCACAACCCAAAATCCCTTTTGATCGAAGAGGCTTCGAGCCACTCGAGGGAACGTCCTTTGGGGCCACTATCCCCGTGGTGACCTACTCCGGAGCCCACCGCTTGAGGGGGAGCTACCGCCCTCAAGCCAAGACTTATCGTGAGTATTGATCCAATTCTCAACTCAGGAACGTATAGCCACTAGTCACAATGCCACTATCATAATAGGTTTTCTAGCTATTTATTCATGCCACTCTTGGTTAAACTATGTTTAACAATCACTATCGCAATGCCAATCTTGTCTCTATAGTCAATGTCATCCTTGTTTACTAAGATCAAGGTTCAAGTCTTCTATTCATACATCTCTAGGGTTCTAGCATACATGTCCATTATGGTTCTATCATTCTTTATGTCCAACTACATTATAAGCACATAAATAAAGTTACACCAAAGTTCACATATAGGCAACCCTAATATGCATGAATGACTATATACAATATGCTCAAATGAAAAGTGACATAGACATAGAAGGGAATCCAACGATTCCGGAACCCCCACCTCGCGTGGTCGTGTAGGTGTAGAATGTGACGACTCCCGAACTTTACGAAAGCCGATTCCGCGTCCTATAACCAAAATAGTGCCATATTAGGCCCTTTGTACATGAACCACTCTTAAACATTTTCGTAATGTTAAACGGAGTTGTCCCACGCGTCGAGGACACCCCCAATTAGGTTTTTACGAGGTCAATTCGCCCTCGAAAAATCCTAGGGCAAAAGCCCCAAATTTGAGCCCTAACAATGCCCTAATGAGATAGCTCTTAGATTGATCTCATCCCTAAGCAAATAATAGCTTAGAATCATTTAAGAAGCATTCTACTAAGATTTTTAGGTCCTTGGAACCATCCCTAGGGCATCTACCATGAGCCCTAGTGATCCACCATAAGAGCTCTATAAGAAAACCATGGATTTCATGGTTTCTTAGCTCTACAAGGTTTCTAAAGCTTGAAACAACCTCAAAACTCCAAATCTTAGGGTTAAAATCCAAACCCTAGAGTTCTACATGCTAGAACTTACCTTGGTCCAAGTTCCACCAAGCTCCTTCTTGTAGGTGAGCTTACTAGATCCTCCAAAGTCTCCAAGATCACCTTCTCCAAGCTCCTTCTTCTTCTTCTCCAAGCTCTAGAGGTGTTTCTAGAGAGAGAAAGGAGAGAAAGTGAGAGAGGGTGAAGTGGCTGTGAAAGGGCAGAAGGGATGGCCATATATCATGTTGCAACATTTGCAACTAAGCGCCCCAACTCCCAATATTTGCATCAGCCCTTACTAGGGAATTTTCACAGTCGGGGACCAGTCTCCTCGACCAGGGACCGGTTCTCGAATGGCTGATTTCCAGGACTTAGCCGATTTTCGAGTTTTCTGGCTGGCTGCGCAGCGAGGGACCGGTCTCTCCTTCAGGGACCGGTTCCTCAGGGACCGGTCTCACTGCCAGGGACCGGTTGCCTCAGGATTCCTGGCAGGCTACACGTACGGGGATCGGTCTCTCCTTCAGGGACCGGTCCCCGAGAGCACAAAATCTGGGACTTAGCCAGATTTTGGAATTTCACCCTCTTGGATCCCTTTGTACTATATATAGGCTCCAAAACACTACTGGCCCATACCAACTTGTTCTACTCGGCATTTCGCACATTTCGACGAAAGTCGGCACGATTCACGAGGGATGTGATATGTTACAATTGGTGTTCCTTTCTTAGTTATTTTTTGGGTATGGCTGTGATGCCTACCCCTCTGTCGTTTTGCTGGTGGAATCGTCGGTGCTGGTCTTTCGGCCGTCAACTCGTTCTTACGTCAAACTGGCGTGTACTAGAACTGAGTGGGCACAGTTTTGATGTCAGGTCTCTGTTGGTGCATTCATCGTATACAGCTATCCTAATGCCTAAATGGGTATGTTATGGGATTGTAGGTGGTCTTTGTAGGTGTCACGCCTCGAGACCGCTACCAATTTGGTCCGGTTCGGGCACGTCGAACAAACGCCGGACGGACAGCACCTCCCTTGTCCGCCCAAGGCTAGCAACGAGATTGTGTACATCAAGTTTCTAGGAAAATAACTTGAATACATACACAATCGATAACTACAACAAGAGCACAATCAGTGCTAAACAACCGAGAGCAAGATACAAGTATGAGACGTACAAGTAATGATAAAGAGAGAGCATCTATCTATTACATTCATTCAATCCACAATTTACATCTCATTTAAAATATATTTAAATCTCCAAAATATAAACATCAACTTACATTCATTCCAGAATTCCTCACATCCTATACATCATCTACTCTCAATGTATATAAAGGTAACTCTAATGCAAATAGGAAGCATCTATCAAAACTAGCACTAAGACGCTAAGCCCTTACCGCGATCATCTGCCGGTCCGCTCTCGTATGTACCTGTACCCCAAAACCACACGGGGTGAGAACTATATAAATATAGTTCCCAGTGGGTTCGGCCGCCGACTCCGCCGGTCTCCCCACTAGGTCCAAGTGGGCACAAGTAGATATACCGATAGATAGATATGGAAAACTGTAAATGACAGAAGTAAAGCTACGCTACTATGCCCAATCATAAATATATGAATGCATGTACAAAGAAATAGGTAAGCAACTAACCTGTTATCATGTCCAAAGGTAAGACTATTTACTCGTTCATTAACCTCATTTACTTGTTCACTAATCTCATTTACTTGTTCATTAATCTCATGGCTTACCCGAAGGCTCGCCTACGGCTCACTAGCCATCTCGACGCGTAGGGAGAATTAACTCATACTACGAATCCGAAACCATCTGGCGGGACCCCAAATAGGCTATCCCTCGGGACCCCAAATAGGTCGTCCCACGTGACCAACTCCGGAGAGCACGACTTGTGTGGAGCGACCATCACAAGTTAAAAACAGACCGTGAGCATGATCCAATCCTCTAAGCTCGAGGATACCCTATCCTCTAGGGTTACAATCATAATATAATCCATAGGTTTCATATACACTACGACTCACATATATCACTTGTTCTTTTGTTTACTATCAACTAGATACCACTCGTTCTTTACAAGTTTCCAATGCAATAGCCAATATATTACTAAGTTCCCATCCACACTTATCATCTCATTATAGGGTTCCACATCACATATATAAACCTCAAGCATGCTTGATATAAGTACTAAGCCAAATACATTATTCTACCAAAGAACATGCAAGGTATAGGACCAAACCATCATTTATCACCCTATAATGCAAGATGTCAATATGCAATTTGATCAATATAAAACTTAGACATAAAAGGGAGTCAGTTGATTCGGGATGGTCACCACCCACCTTTTATAGCGTTCCGATTGCTCGTCGTCACTCGCAATCGGCCTCCTGCGGCGCACACCGCACGGCTCGACCTAACTCACGCGCGACTACCAAATGACCTCCGATCCGCGATCTGAAAATTAAAGGTCTTCGGTTCTTTGTCACGATGCTCGAAATCTGATCCCACGATTTATGGAAGCCGCCTCGGCTCCCGGGTCAACTCTGAGCTACGAACACTTGTTTCAGCCGGAACGTCGCACCCGCTCGACGAATCGACGAACCGTCGCTTCCCACACATTCAGCGACCTATCAATTCGGTTTACAGAGGGTTAAAAGAGATCAAACCCAACTATTTACAAAAACCCCATTTTGAGCCCTAGGTTTACAACTAGGCAAGAATCCACCATTTGGACTCACAAATCAAGCATCAACCATCTAATTAGCATCAAAGGGGTCCACTAAATCCATTTCTAGAGATTAAAACCTAATCTCTAAGCATCTACCATTAATGGGCTAGAAGCTCACCTCTACTAGCTTGCTCCAAAATGAAGAAGAAGAAGATGATGGTGATGATGATCCCTCCAAGCTTCTTCTCCTCCCTTTTTCCTCTTCTCCTTCCTCTTCTTCTTCTTCTCTTTCTTTTCTTTCTAGAAAGAGAGAGAGGGAGAGTTTAGGACTTTAGAGTGTGAGGGAGTGAGAGAAATGAGGGAGAAACCCCTCACTTAACCCCTCTTATGCAACATTTGCAGAAAAACCCCTCAACAAAGCCTCTCTTGCAACAGCCCGAACTGGGCATTTTCGGGGTTCGCGGACCGGTCTCTGCATGAGGGACCGGTCCCTGAGAGACCAGTCTCTCTGCCTAGGACCGGTCCCAGAGAGACCTCCAGCCCAGACTTAGCCAATTTTCAGCTTCATCCGTTTTCGCTCCGTTTTTGCTCGGTTTCATTCGTTTGACCTCCGATTCGTTTCAAATCGAACCGAGACTCTCCAAACATGTTTCCAAATATGTTTTCATCATCTTTCCATCCTCGCTAATGCCGGATTTAGCTCACGGCCCAACTTAGCCTTCCGGGTTCCGTTTCTGCGCCTACGCGCACCGAATCGCCTAAATGCTCCAGAACTTCACCAAACTTCACCGGGACCATTCAAATAGCTCTCCAACCAAATGTACACCGTAACTTCATGATTTTAGAAGTCCGGTACCTTACAGTAGGCTTTTGTCTTGTCGTGAGATCTTCCAGGGTGTTCGTTGGAGGTCTCACAGCGTTAGATGTTGGTTAGACGATGCTTGAAAATTTTATTTCCAACGTACTTGTAACAAACTAGATTTTTGTATAAAAATAAAAATAAATAAAAATAGTGTGAGATACTATTTTTATTGTATTTAGAAAAGTAAAACATAAGTCAGAAGTGACTTGTGCTGAAATCGGAATGAAAACAGAAGATTTAGAATTTTCTGTTGGAAACGGGACAGATAAATTAGCAGAAAATACACAGTGTCAGAAAATTATAAAAACTAGAGGATAAGTCAGAATTATTTTTATGAGTCTAGATTTAAAGTTTCATATCATTTTGACACCCGGAAGGTAGAAAATAAAATCCGACAACTATCTAATAAAGATTACAGTTCGGTATAATTTTCGGTGACCAAACGGGGTCGAAACTGAAATATTAAATTTTTTTTTGACTCATTAAGTAAAATCGAACATGACTGTCAAATTTGAGATCAAACGGATATTCAGGGAGCTCCGGCAAAAGATATCAGATTTCGAGCTGCCCGAGGTGAATAGTGTTTTGGGGTGTAATTATAATAGAAGCAGCTTGCTTCTTCCTCCCTCAACCGTGCTGCATACACACGCACACCACACACATGCATACATAGTGGGGAGAGAGAAAGCTTCCCTTTCTCTCTCTAGATTTCTCTCTCATCTCTTTATATCTCTCGCTCAAATTCACGGCGTTGACGGAGAGCGAGCTTGCGAACGCGTTGGGAGCGATGGATCGAGCTTTCGTGCATCCGTTGGAGCGGGGTGTTTTCATCACGGTGTTCACATTGTGGTAAGTTTTTGGGATTTGGCTTAATTCTTAGCTTTAAGTGTTCTAATAGCCTCTAATGAGCATTGTTAGTATGTTGCTCCATTTAATTTGGATTATTTGGAGGTTAATTCATGTTAGGCTTAGAAAATGGGGTTTTGTAAAATAGTAGGGTTTGATCTCATTTGACCCTCCGTAAATCTAATTACTAAAAAAATGAACGCGTTGGCGAAGTCGATTCAGCGATTCGTCGAGCCTACACGAAGTTATTAAAGAAACGGACGTTTAGGTTTCGTTTCCGCCTGGAGGGCCGAGGCGACATCGTAAAGTCATGAAAAGGGATTTGGAGTACCGTGGCACATAACCGAAGACCTATAATTTTCGGAGCCACGATGCGACACGCGGTTGGTGAGTATTAGCAAAATCGGGCCGAACCGGACACGGGTGTCGCGGGAGGCCGATTGCAAGTGTCGACAAGCAATCGGAAAGCGATTTGAGGTGGGTTGTGTTTACCGAAGCGACTAGGTCGCCTATATGTCTAAGATAAATGTTCATCATTGATGCATGTAGTGGTAGCTATTGATATAGCATAAGTATGCATGAGATGAAGGCTAAACGAGCTACCAAACAATGCATGATGACTTAGTGTAAATAGTGCTAGATGAATGCATTGATTAATGCTAAAGTATACATGATAAGCATGCATGCGGATAATGCTAAGTAATGGTATGATAAGCATGATATAGAAATAATAAATGCAAGCATGTGGTTAATGCTAAGAATATAGATGATGACATGATAAAAATGCTAAGTCCATGTATGATAAGCATGTTTTAGGGATGCTAAAATAAGAATGCTAAGTAAAGGACATATCATGTGATGCTAGTGATATATGTGCATGATGACATATTGCATGTGATAGATGAACTATGCATGTTGACATATAGAGGATTATATTAGTTGACATTTACATGTTAAACTTAGGGTCGATAACTGTAGGTTGATTAGAGAACTCGACATTGGAAAACTAGTGTAATGCTCGATGTGGACAATCTATATACATTAGATCGAGTGGCATTAAACCTAGTGTCTTGAACATAGGTTGAACATGAATGATATGAACCTAGTGTTAGTAAACCTAGGTCGGACATGAAGGACATATGAACCTAGTGTGAATATACATAGGTTGGACATCAAGTGGCATTGAACCTAATGTTAAAGAACATAGGTTGGAATCATGTGTGGCATTTAATCCAGCGTTAAAGAACATAGGTTGGACATGAACCTAGTGTTAAAGAAAGTAGTTAAACAAGATTTAACCCAAAGTGACATTGTGGCTTGGTATTAGCGGTATATGCATAATTAGGTAAAAACCTATCATTGGCATTGAGGCATAGAGATATGGAACAGGTTGGCTATACCTCCTCAAATTGAGGATGGGATCGTACTCACATGTATCGGTTCCGGCTTGTGCGAGGTCGCTCCTCTACAGGCGGTGTACTCCGGAGTGTAGACACTACGGGTGAGAGTGCCCGGCGAATATCCCTCGGGTGACAGTGCCTTGTGCCTTCCCCAGTAGACGGGATGGATCCCTCGGGGGCATTTTCCAATGCTAATCTCGGTAGATGGGACATGTGAGATGTGAGCTTGGGGCGAACTTGATGAACCCCAGGAAGATTGGGTAAAGGCCAAAGTGAATGTGTGAAAGTATGCATTATGAGCTATGGATTTGGTATTCCAGTTGAGTGGATTTATGGCTGAGGTGCATGTGGGACGTCCTTCACCTCGAGCCTGGATGCATGCGGTATTCCGCAGATGATTGACTCGAGACCGAGTCGGGTGGTTAGCTTGGCTAGGGTAGAGGAAAACCTTAGGAGCAAATAACCAATGATGTAAAGTGACAAGATGTATAAATTATGGAAAAGCTATGGATAGTATGATAGAAAGTAAAATCATTTATTTTACTTGTATAATTGCATGGTTTCATATTGCATATCGCAAGGCATGACATGTAGTTCAATATCGAATAAATGTTTAAATATTTGTTATATGTTATTGGACTAACCCGTACCCACTGGGAACCATGGAGTTGGTTCTCACCCCACGTTGTTTTGGGGTGTTACAGGTTCACACGTGAGCGGTGCGGCGGCGCGAGGCTAGGGCGTAGCTCCATAGATAGCGCCCCACGACCGAGACCAGAGATAGCGGTACCCTGAGTCGGCTACTCAGGGATGTAAGAAAGTGAAAGGAATAAGATTGCAATAATTTGTAATAAAAGCATGATTGTATTTGGAAGTTAAATGTAATATGTAATTGTGATGTAAAATGTATCTAGTGAATGTGAATACTTGTAATAACAAGTAGATTATGTTTTTGATACTTCCTTATGCAATCTTTGATTGAAATGTGTTCCTGGTTGGAACTTCGTATATTGTATTGATTGCGACGCCTTGGACGTACAGGGGAGACTCTGTCCGCGGTACAGGGGAAACCCTGTCCGTTCGGCAGTCTGTCGGCGACGCCGCGATCCGAAACCGACCAAATAGGCGGGCTCGGAGCGTGACAGATAAGATGGTATCAGTGCATAAAAGAAACATAAAAAGAATAATAGAAAATGGTTTAGTTGGACCTAGGAGACCCTAGGATAGCAAACCATAGGAGATTAAGGCTCGTGAGAAACGAGGACTTGTGACTTTTGGCGAAAGGTTAATTGATTGGGTTGTGTCATAAACCTCTAAAACGGATGTTAGAGGTAGACTCAGGGTGAGGTTTATTCTCAACAGAGGGTGTTCATGTTGGATGCACACAACATGAAGCCAAGTGATGAGAATAGACGCCCTTGCGTGACTTTCGCCCGATTCGAGTCGGTATTAAGTGTCTTGTGTTCGACCTAGAAGGTCGAGGATTAATAGAGTTGTCGCGTTTTAGAAAGCGATAGCACTGCGTAGGCGATCTTCATTTAGATCGACGCGGGATGGGCCAAGTGGTGTCCCTGGGCAATTTGAGGCGAGCGGAGACTTGGAACTTCACGAGTTTTGGCAGCTCTCATGACCTTTGAGAAATTAACGGAATCCTCGTCGTGTTAGATCACTTTTGGTCAAATTGACCAAAGTGCGAGGTTGGTATGCTTCGGTAAGGCTGAAGGAGTCAAAAGGAGTAAAGGTGCGTCATTGGGGATCTTTGAGAGCTAGGGATTTGAAAATCTACAAACTGCAGGTTTTCTGCTCTCAGGAACCGGTCCCTGCGGGGAGAGACCGATCCCCGAACGCGCAGACAGCGTGAAGGAGGGAAAAAACGGCTAAGTCCCTGGTGGAATGCTCTCGGGAACCGGTCCCTGCGGGAAGAGACTGGTCCCAAGAGACCGGTTCCATCGGGGGGAGACCGGTTGCCTCATGCGTAGCTTGCGCGGCCCTCGGGAGAAGCTCTCGGAGACCGGTCCCTTGTCGAGGAGACCGATCCCCGAGCACGAAAATGGCCCAGTCAGGGCAGTGTAAAAGAATAAAAGTTGAGGGGCTTATTTGCACTTATGCAACATGTGGGGCTATGTGGAGGGTATGAGAGCTCTTTTCTCTCATTTCTCACCCACACACCCTCTCATATCTCTCTTTCTCTCTCTAGAAGACAAGAAGAGGAAGAAGAAAGGAAAGAAAAGAAAGAGAAGGAGAAGGAGGTCTTCCTCATCTTCTTCATCTTCTCCTTGGTTGGAGCTTCTTGGAGAGGTAAGCTTCTAAGCTCTCTCTCATGGTGGATTTCTAGAGATAGGTTTGGTTGCTTTAGAAATGGAGTTTTGTATTATCTGAGGGCGTAGTACCTGCCAGTACAGGTATAAAGCCAGATGGCACTAGCGAAGTGCTAGAAGTAGTTATAATAAAAATACATCATCTGTTAACTAGTAGATCATAGTCCAAATCAGTGATAAAATTAATCAAATAATTCACCATAATTAAAAATTATTAATTTACTCAAAAAATGCTACAAAATATTGTAAAGTAAGTGAATCAATGAGTTCAAATGAAGCAATGACTTCTTAATTAGCTCAAATGACAAAATGCGTTCAAATTAAAGGAAAAAATTACAATTTACTCGCTACTGGCTTCGAGTGGGGCGTACGTGCGGACAGGGCTAAGCACCGTAGCTTTACAACTCCAGCTAAAAATGGAGGAAGAGACCGTCAGGATGGCCGCACGACATGAGTTCGCCAAAAAATGGGAGAATATATGATAGAAGAAGAGAAATAGAGAGAAAGTAGAGACAAAGAAAAGAGGAGGGAGCTAGTAGAATCCAGTTTCTTAGAAGAATCCGGCTTCGTGCTCTCTTTCTCTGCCTCTCACTATCTCTCTGTTTCTCGCACAGCACAGCTCACTCTCACTCTCGCTCTCTCTCGCGCCGCCCTCGCCTCTCTCTCGCTCGAGCTTTCCTCTCTCTCTCTCTCTCTCGCTCACAGGCCTCTCTCTCTCTAGCTCACAGGCCACAAAAGAAACAAAGAGGAAAAGTGTGAGGGACAAAAAATGGGGAGTGAACTTAACATTTTTTTTTTTTTCTAAATCAAACTATTTTCAGCCTTTAGATCTAAGAGTTGTAGGATGTACAACCCCATGTGGGTTGTACCAGCAGCATAACTCAATAATAATATATGATATAATATAATTAATATATATATATATATATATAATATTAGATGAAGCTATGTTAGCTATCCGGAGGAAGCACGCGCCTTCCCGTGCTGTCCAGCTCGTCTTTCGGATGGTTGGCGACTTCGGAAATATTCTCCGATGCGCTCCGTTAAATCCCCCTTGATGTAAAATATGGATCCGCCGAGGATCTAAAAGGTGAACAAACACCTAGAGGGGTGAAAGTGTAAACGGTAAATTAAAAAAAATAAACTCGATGCGAATATGAAGTAATACGCGAAGTACAAATCAGTCACAAATTGATTGGTCGAAATTAACGTGGGACGAAACCCAAAATCGGAAAGAAAAACCACGGACGCACGTATCCTTCCGGGGCGATCACACAGAATAAATCCACTAAAAAATCATGAGTACAAGTGATTAGCCAAAAAAACAAGACTCAAAATACGCATCCCGTTGTAAGTGATTATCTTATTCTAAGTCCACATCAGCTGGGTAACCTGCAACAGATGTCAACTGCAAAGTCCTTGGCAGTCCGACACGCTTCGATTCCACGAAACGCCCACCGAATCCACGGTCTCCACGCGAGATCCACACGCTAACGCTCCATCCGAAGCTCGTAGAAGTTCAACAATTTGTGATGATTAAAGGTCTTTGAAAGCACATATAATATGAGGAGAAACCCGAATTAAAACATCACCAATTTGATCCTTAACGAAAATTTGAATCAACACAAAGAATCAAATTGGTGATCTAACGCTTGATGTTTAAAAACATAGAACCAAAACTCCGAATCAAGCCGTTAGGGTTTTTAAAAAGTTATCTCGCTCAACTCCCTTCAAATAGAGATCCTCATATCATATTTATAGGTTTAGAAGACTTCTAGATAGATTTGGATTCCAAAAACTCAATTTTAAAAACTGACGACGGTCTCAGGGTCCGGTCCTTTCGAGGAGACCGGTCCTTGGGAGACCGGTCCTCCAAGGTGAGGTCCGGTCTTTCGCTGCGTAGATATCAAAATATGCGTACGGGGACCGGTCCTCAATTCAGAGACCGGTCCTTCGCTGCGCAACAAGGAAAACCACGTACGGGGACCGGTCCTCAAGGTCAGAGACCTGTCTCCCAAAACTTCTACGCAGAGAAGCTTGATGGGTCCGGTCCCTCTGATCAAGGACCGGTCCCCGACCCCTGAGTTTTTCAGAAAACTTAAGTTTGAATAAATAAAAAGGAAACCAAGTCTTCTAAACATCTTTTAACAATGAAAACTTCACCACAAATTATTTATAATCATACCTGAGATCTCAAGGGTCTTTGATCACAAAAACTTCAATTCTTTTCGTCAATCTTCATCTTCTAATTCTTCGAGACTCCGTCCAAACCTTCACGAAATTCGCCAACTTATAAAAATCCTTAACAATCTCCCCCTTTGGCGATTTCGTGACAAAATACAAAAAGAATTTACAATGCTTATCCAAAGACAAAAATAAGAAGGTTATTGCAATCACCAAACAACAACCTTCTGCGTGATCGATCCAATAAAAACATAATTACATTTTTAACATCCTAATACAGACTCTATGACTTAGGACATGACATAGAATCTCGAAGTCTTGAAATACCCTGCAAAACAATCTCCACACACTTCATCAAAATTTGCAATGAATTCAGTTATAAGTCAAGAGTTCAAGCATAGTAACATCCTAAGCAAAGTTCAAGAGTTCATCAAGCACATAAAGCAAAAGGCACAAGCATGCAAGCATAGTTACATCCTAAGCATGCAAGCATAGTTATAAGTCAAGAGTTCAAGCATAGTAACATCCTAAGCAAAGTTCAAGAGTTCATCAAGCACATAAAGCAAAAGGCACAAGCATGCAAGCATAGTTACATCCTAAGCATCATCCTAAGCATCAGCATCACCATCATCATCCCACAAGCATGCAAGCATAGTTACATCCTAAGCAATAGTCAAGAGTTCAAGCAAGCATAGTCAAGAGTTCAAGCATAGTCTAAGCAAAGTTCACGCATAGTCACATCCTAAGCAACTTCATCAAACAAGTAAAGTTCAAGCATAGTTCACAAAGTTCAAGCACACATGCAAGCAAGCAAGCATAGTCAAGAGTTCAAGCATTACATCCTAAGCATCCTAACAATCTCCACACACTTCATTAAAATTTGCAATGAATTCAGAATTCAGTTATAAGTCGAGTTCAAGCATAGTCTAAGCAAAGTTCACGCATAGTCACATCCTAAGCAACTTCATCAAACAAGTAAAGTTCAAGCATAGTTCACAAAGTTCAAGCACACATGCAAGCAAGCAAGCATAGTCAAGAGTTCAAGCATTACATCCTAAGCATCATCCTAAGCATCAGCATTATCATCATCATCCTCCCCCTTTTTGTCAAGAAAACGCCAAAACGACCAAAAGGAGGGAACACCAAAAGATCTCAGTCGGAATCAGCACCAGGCGCAGGAAGATCCGTGCTACAACACCCTAGTTTGTCAAAGATAGCTCGCATCATACGACGAAGCTTGCCCACTTGCCGAGTGAGGCGCTCCTGCTCGGCAACCATGC
>NW_017890559.1:0-11344 GCF_001540865.1 Ananas comosus
TCCATAGTTAGCGCCCTACCACCGAGACCAGAGATAGCAGTACCCTGAGTCGGCCTTACTTAGGGATGCAAGAAAATGAAAAGAACACAATGTAACATGATGTATTAAAGATATAAATGTTGTAATAATTTAGATTGCATTTGGATGAAAAAGGAATGGTAGTTGAGGTGTAAAATGCATGAATATGAATGAATGTAATAATATAGGATGTGTTTATGTTGTTTGATACCTTCCATTATGCAATCTTGATTGAAATGTGTTCCTGGTTGGAACTTCACACATTGTATTGATTACTATGCCTTGAACGTACAGGGGAGACTCTGTCCGCAGTACAGGAGAAACCCTGTCCTTTCGGCGATCTGTTGCGGCGCCGCGACCCGGCCAAATAGGCGGGCGGTCGCGGGGCGTGACATGCTCCATCTTCCTCTTAACACTCGTAGGGAAGTAGTGCGCCAGAAGAAGCTCCTTAAACCTCGCCCAAGAAATTGCTGCCAAATCAGTGTTGGGGTTGTCCTGAATATCCAACCACCAACGATAGGCCTCGCCATCTAAGTGATGTGTAGCGAGCCAAACTCTATCCCTTTCCTCAACAAAGGTATCTCGAAAAAGCTTCTCCATGTGCATCAACCACTTCTCAACAATCCAGTGGTCCACCTTCTCGCCGTCAAAGATCCTCGGACTGCACTTCCTGAACTCGCTGAGGCGATCCATGAGCCGATCCCGCTCGGCTCCCTCGGCCATCACAGGGAAAGCTGCCCTCGCCGCAGGTATCTGAACCGGTGGTGCTGCAGCCACTTCCTCCCGAGGTGCGGTCGCAGGTGCCGCACGCGAAGAACTAGGTGCGAGGGATTGCGCTCTCGGCGCGACGCCCACTACGGGTGCTGGCGGTGTGGGAACCTGAGTCTCCCTAAAAACTGCTGCCTGCTGTAGTAAGAGATCCTCCAGGTGCTTCATCAGCGCCTCCTGCCGCTGTGCCACCTCGACCTGTCGCTGAGCGGTCGCCGCCTGCTGTGCTACAAGGTCAGTGAGGGCCTCAAGCTGGGACCTCAAGTCGCGGACCTCACTAGATCCAGAATCGCGGAGGTTTTGACCTCCTCGAGGTGTGCTGCATCGTCCGCTCTGGTAGATTGGGAGCGTGTAACCGGCATCGTCACTACAAATCATAAAAGCGCAAGTTAGTAACCCACGCTATCGGAGCCCCCGCTCAAAGTAACCAAACCCCAATTCTTGCGAAAGTAGAAAAGTGTCCTTCACTACTAACTCCCGATGTTACGTTGTCGGCCGTCAACGTAACCCTCTGCGAAGTTAAAAGCCATACACTCCGATCCAACTCAAACTTTTTAGAGTTATCATAAAACCCAATTGAAATGCTTTCGCTTACAAGTCAAATAGACCTCGTCTCTCACGAGCCTATTTCCTATAGTCCAACCGGCCTAAGGTTTGCTAGGTCCTCTAAGACTCAACCCTAGGCTCTGATACCAAACTAATCTGCCACGCCCCGGGACCGGCAGAGGCCCTCCCGGTAGCACGCCCAGACCCGCCATATGTCTACACATATAAGGCATCTACAACAACAGCGAAAATAAAGCAAGAGATGATCTACAACTAGGGATATCAGAGCAAGTACACAACTATAATCTATGATAAAAGTAGATGGAATAACTAAGTAATAAGGAGGAAACATAAAGTTATGCAATAACCATCTCCAAAAAGTACACAAAATGGGTGGTCTCTATTATACTAGTACAGCTCTCAACCTATCACGCCCTGGGACCGGCGAAGGCCTTCCCGGTAGCGCGCCCAGACCTGCCATATGTCTACACATATAAGGCGTCTACAACAAAAGCGGAAGTAAAGCAAGAAGTAGAACAAATAGCATAGTGATAACTAATGATATCAGAGCGAGTAAAGTTCTATCATCTAAACCAGAGTAAAAGAAACATAACTAAACAATAAAAGTAGCCATAAAGTAGTACAATACTATCTCCTCAAAAGAAAAACAAAGATCCAGAAGAAGGGTGGTCTCTATACATAAACGGGTACAACTCACAACCTCTCACAAAATAAAACCACGAGAGGTAGACCACCTATCAAATCGTCCTCGAAGGAAGCTAGCTCGAAGCAACTCCCTTCCCGCGGTCCCTAGCCTCTCCCGGCGTGGAAGGCTCTGAAAGAAAACATAAAACAGAGGGCGTGAGAACTATAATTTATAGTTCCCAGTGGGCAATTACTGACCTCAGCTCATTGCACCACTAGGCCCAAAAGAAAAGGGTAAGTCAAAAGCAATAGCAATAACGAGTAATTTGCATTTATGAAAGCATAATGAAAATGCTAAAATATTACTTGCAATTAAACATGGCATTTATGTAATGCACAATTATCTTGTCATGAAGAATATGTCTCTACTTAGCCATAAATAATGTCATGGTTTGCTTAATGAAATTATGAGGATTATCCTTTATCATAGCAACATTGTTTATATGAATGCAAGTAAGCAATGTCTCCTAGCATACAACATGTATGTATGTATACCCAAAGTCCAAATCTATACTAGAAGCAAGTCCGAGTAATCCAACTACTACTCTCTATTTAGTAGTGATTATAACAAACTCACCCCGTGTCGATTTCCATTTCCCATTAAGGACCTACCAAAGGTAGTCCAGCTTGTGCCGCCTAAGTGCCTGTGGTAGCCCAACATCCCTACTCTTGGAATGTGTCTGTCCCACTCGACCCCGTAGGCTTCTCAATACCGCACGAGCGAACATAAGTCGCGTAGGCTAACTCCGGAGTGCCGGCTTGTAGGGAGCGACCCTCACAAGCATGTGCGAATGAGCACAAATGGCAAGCAAGCAAGGTCAAAGTCTCAAGTACTCTACTCTCATGCCTCTCACATGGCAAGGTCACTAGCATCCCAAGGATCTAGTCCAAAGTCTCAAAGTGACGCTCCAACGCACACACTTGCTTAGTGCCTCTTTATGACACTTAAGCATCACAACTAATCATGCCCAATTCATGTTCCATATTCCAATTAAAACAATATAGCTAAGTTCATTTAGAGCGCCGGCCATGCATCTTATATGATATTGCCCAATCTCTCAAATAGTGTAAGTCCTCAAGCCTCTCTAGGCTTCCAAAAATCCCTAATGTCACAAGTGGCAAATAAGCTAAATGCATGAAAGCAAGGTCCATTTTCATAATAGGGATCTTAGTTTCAGTCTCAACCAGAATGCTATATCATACATGCATGCTCTCTACTACATACAGGCCCAAAATTTTACTATATGCAACATAGGCATTTTGAGCATTCTAAAATTCACAATAAATACATATAACAAGAATATGCATGCTTTTTCAATTAATGATACTTAATTCATCACAAATGAGAATTTCTCATTGTGTGGCTAGGTCAAACCCACTGAACCGTCGCATAAGGCCTCGTTTCTCCGAACGAAGTTGTCCACGAGTCTCAAAATACCCTAAAAGTATTGAGCGAAGAGATGCACGGGCATTACGATCAACTACAAGATCAAATATTAACCAACAAGACAAAAGGGCTAAAACTCACCTCAAGAGAAGAAATCTCTTCCAAAGCTCCAAAAGAGAGCTAGAACCCTTCCAATCCAAGCCCAAGGAAGGTTCTAAACCAACTAATTTAGCCCCAAAAGCCCTAGATCAAAAATGCCCAAAATCAACCCTACAATTCCATTCTAGGGTTCCATCTACTAAAAACCTTCAAATCAAAGTCTAGAGGAAGAAAAAGAGCAACAAACCTCCTTAGAAGCTCCAATCCAAGCTCCAAGGGTGAAGATCTCCTCTTTGACAAGCTCCAAGTTCAACCTCCAAGCACCAAGGAAGAAGAGAGGGTGAGGAAGATGCTCCAAGTCCACTAGTAGCTCTCAAACTTCTTCTTCTTCCTTCCTTCTTCTCCTTCTCCTTCTTCTTCTTCTTCTCTATCAAGGGTGTAGAGAGAGTTGAGAGAAGAGAAATGAGGAGAGGAGAGAGTGGATGGGTCATATAGGCCCTCTATTGTAACAAAATCCAGCTAGGTCCCCCAAAAATCCAAAATTACAACAGCCCGGTCTGGGCAGTTTTCGCCCAGAGGGACCGGTGTCTCCCCAGCAGGGACCGGTCTCTCGCTGCGAACCCGGAAAACCAATGTTCGGGAACCGGTCTCTCCCTGCGCGTGACCGGTCTCTCACTGCGAAGATGAGCTCGGGGACCGGTCTCGCCCGCCAGGGACCGGTTGCCTCAGGGCTGCCGCAACACTGCTCACTAGGGGACTGGTCTCTCCTTCCAGGTACCGGTCCCCGAGAGTAAAAACTCTCAGGAATTGTCAAGAATTCCAGTTTTCAAACTTTTTAGGTCGAAAAACATTCTACAACCCTCCACCAAGTGTGGAGAAGCTCGAAATACATCCAAGCACTCGAACCTTGCAATTTGCAAAGGTCCAGTGTGTTACACAACCTCTCCAAAAAGAAACAACGAGAGGTAAACCACCTATCAACGCGTCCCTCGAAGCCAAGCTAACTCGAGGCGATACCCTTTCCGCGGTCCCTAGCCTCTCCCGGCGTGGAAGGCTCTGAAATAACATCAAGAAAAAGAGGGCGTGAGAACTATAATTTATAGTTCCCAGTGGGCAATTACTGACCTCAGCTCAAAGCACCACTAGGCCCCAAAAGAAATGGATTGCATTTATGGAAGCATGATTAAGATGCTAAACTACTATATCGCAAATAAACATGATGTCAAATGTGTTGTACATCTACTTTATCAAAATGAAGTATGTCCAAGCATGACTAATATGTCCCAACATAACGAGCAAATAGGTATCATGATCCACTATATCAATGTATGATGAATATGCTCTATCATGGCAGCAAAGTATACTATGATGCAACAAATAAGACTATCATGTATACTACAAGTCCCAACACTATGCTATAAGCATGTCAAGAGAATTGAACTACTAAGCCTATCTAGTAGTGATAGTCATTTCCCGGTTCAATGTCATTGTTTCCAACATGTTCTGGGACCTACATAGTGTAATCCAGCTTGTGCCACCTAAGTGTCGGTGGTAGCTCCAGCATTCTCACTCTAGGAATGAGTCTATCCCTCCCGACCCCGTAGGTTTCTCGATACCGCACGAGCGAACATAAGTCTCGTAGGCCATCTCCGGAGTGCCGGCTTGTAGGGAGCGACCCTCACAAGCATGTGCGAATGAGCACAAATGGCAAACAAGCGTAATCATTGTCTCGAGTACCCAATCATCATGTCTCTAACATGGTAATAGGCACTAGCATCTCAATGATCTAGCTCTAGGTCACAATGTGATGTTCCAACACTCACTATGCTTAGTGCCTCTTTATGACACTTAAGCTTGTTATAAGTTAAGCACATTTCATATTCTATGTTCTATTCATGACATTAGTACTAGGTTCTCATTTAACCCGAGCTCAATGCCCCTTTATGACATTAGCTCATTACTCACAAGTCAAATTAGTCCATTGCCGTTTTATGGCTTTATAATAGTTTCAATATCCAATTGAGGTCTAAGTCCATAGGCACTTTACATATGTCATTTCTACTATGTAAACGTGAACCCAAGTCTCTCATATGAATGCTAATGCACATATATGCCTCACATGCAAGTTCTCTACTTCATAGAGGTCCGAAAATACAATGTATGTAACATAAGCATTTTAAGCATTCTAAAATTCATAAATAATACATCTAACATCATTATGCATGCTTTTTCATTTAACGATACTCAATTCATCACAAATGAGATTTTCTCATTGTGTGGCTAGGTCAAACCCACCGAACCGTCTCGGAACCTTTCGTTTCGCCGAACGGAGTTGTCCACAAGTCTCCTAGTGCCCTAAAAGTAAGTAGCGAAGAGATAAACAAACGTTACGAGTAACGCTAGGCTCAAACCTTAACCACCACAAGCAAAGGGGCAAAAACTCACCTAGCGAGTAGAAAATCTCTCTCAAGCTCCAAAAGAAGGTTAGGACCCTTCCAATGGAACCTAGAGGAAGGTTCTAATCCAAAAAATTGAGCTCCAAAAGCCCTAAAATCAAAATGCCCAAAATCAACCCTAAAACTTCATTCTAGGGTTTCAACTCCTAAAAACAAACAAAACATGGTCTAGAGGGAAGAAATGAGCAACTAACCTCCTTAGAAGCTCCAATCCAAGCTCCAAGGGTGAAGATCTCCTCTCTTGCAAGCTCCAAGACCAAGCCTCCAAGCACCAACAAGGTGGGAAGAGAAGAAGAGGAAAATGCTCCAAGTCCTCAAGCTACATCCTCCTCCTCTACTTCTCCTTCTTCTTCTTTTTTTCCTTCTTCTTCTTCTTCTCTCTAGGGTGTTAGAAGAATGAGAAAATGAGAAATGAGAAAAGGGAGAGGGTGAAAATGGCCATATAAGCCATCAAATGTAACAAAATCCAAAGAGGCCCCTCAAATTTCCAATATTGTATCAGCCCGAACAGGGCAGTTTTCGGACTGAGGGACCGGTCTCCCCGACATGGGACCGGTCTCTCGGCCTGCCCCGAAAATCCAACGTTCGGGAACCGGTCTCTCCCCGCACGGAACCGGTCTCTCCCTGCATGGACGCGCTCGGGGACCGGTCTCACCCGCTAGGGACCGGTTGCCTCAAGGCTGCAGCAATACAGTTCCGGGGGGGACCGGTCTCTCCCAGCCAGGGACCGGTCCCCGAGAGTAAAAACTCTCAAGACTCGTCCAGAACTCAGGTTTTTGAACTTTTTTAGGTTGGAAAACATTCTACGACCCTCCACCAAGTGTGGAAAAGCTCTAAACACATCCAATCACTCGAACCTCGCAATTTGCGCAGGTCCAGTGTGCAACATTCACCCCTCCTAACAAGGAGTTTCGTCCACGAAACTCAAAGCAATTACATATCTCAAAACTCCATCTGAAAAAGATGGGGATAGCGCTCCTACAGCGCGCTCTCTAGCTCCCACGTGGCCTCCCTGTAACATACCACATCCCTCGTAAATCGTGCCGTGTTCCGTCGAAACGAGCGGAGTGCGGAGTGGAATGAGTGAGTATAGGCCCTAAGTGCATTGGAGCCTATCTATAGTGCAAAGGGACCCGAGAGAGTGAAATTCCAAAATCTGGCTAAGTCCCAGATTTTGTGCTCTCGGGGACTGGTCCCTGAAGGAGAGACCGATCCCCGTACGCGTAGCCTGCCAGGAATCCTGAGGCAGTCGGTCCCTGGCAGTGAGACCGGTCCTCGGGAGACCGGTCCCTAAGGGAAAGATCGGTCCCTCGTCGCGCAACAGCTGAAAAAGCGAGAAAATCGGCTAAGTACTGAAAAACCCACGTTCGGGAACCTGTCCCTAGTCGGGGAGACCGGTCTCTCGCTGCGAAAAATGCCGGCGTTCGGAACGTTCGAGAGTCTTCATATTCTACACCCACACGACCATTAGAGGTGGGGGGTGCACGCCGGAATCATTGGATTCCTTTCTATGTCTGTTTCCTTTTTTATTGAGCATATATATATATATATATCCGTATATAGCCATTCATGCATAGTAGGGTAGATACATGTGAAACTTGGTTCGATTTCATTTATATGCTTCTAACGTAGTTGAACATAGAGAATGGTAGAACCAAAAAATGGACATGTGTGGTAGGACCTTCAAGTTGTGTGAATGAGAGGTTTGGAGGTGGACAATAGAAAACAAAGGTGACATTGACATAGAAACAAGATTGGCATTGAGAGATGAACCGTTAAACATAGTTTAACTAATTATGGCATCATTACAGGTATAGCCTAGAGAGTGGCCAGAATAAATAGGTAGAGACCTATCATGACACCGGTAATGTGACTAGTGGGTATGAATCCTCAAGTGAGGATTGGATCGATACTCACGATACGTCTTGGCTTGAGGGAGGTCGCTCCCCCTCGGGCGGTGCGCTCCGGAGTTGGTCACCACTGGGCATGGTTAAGTCCCCCCAGATGACGGTCCCTAGGGAGGTTCAAGTCTCCTGTTATTAAGAGATTTTGGGTTGTGAGTTGTTGGGGTTAACAAGGTTAACCGGTAAGATTGGGTAAAAGTCAAAGTAAAATTTATGAAAAGGGCATGCATGCATTTATCATCCATATGATTATTCGTTTACTGACATGTTTTCTTGCAGGCATTGTATTAGTAGTAGCATTAGATGGTTTGCTATCCTTTCCTTTGAAATACATATGCCTGAATAGACCTAGTGGATAAGTCGGCGAGGTCGGTTGCTGAACCCACTGAGAACTTTGTTTAGTTCTCACACCACTAACCCTACAGGTCCAAGCGCGAGCGGGGTGGCGGAGGACCGAGGCAAGGGTATAACGCCGTAGATAGCGGCCACCAGGACTTTATACATTTTGTAGTCATTTTCCTTTTTGGTATACATATATCAACTTTACTTTGTTGATTTAGATCTCCAAGTTACAAACAATCATGTATTCGGTGGATGACTAAATGTAAAAAGATATGATGGATGAATGGAAATGTAATAGTTTTATTTACTTGTATTTGATTTAAATTTAATCAAATATCATGTATGTTGTATATTTAGCTTTTATTTACTTGTATTTGATTTAAATTTAATCAAATATCATGTATGTTGTATATTTAGCTTAGAGCTTTCGCTTTCGTTGTTGCTTGCCCTCGTGCAAGCCTTGTATTATATATGCAAATCTCTTATTGATAGCTTATCTATACATGCTGTTAGAGCCTTGGGCGGACAGGGGAGGCTTTGTCCGTTCGGCGTCTGTTGACGTGACCCGAACCCGACCAAATCGGCGTGGATTGGGGCGTGACATATATAATGGTATCAGAGAGAAGTGGAAAGGAAAAGTCTAGGAATGACCTAGGAACCATAGGTTTGGAGACCATAGGGACTTAGGAAAACGTTTAACGTGAACCTGGGATATGCGAAAGCGAATGATTGGGTTAACGGTAACACTTCTCTTGAAGGAAGTAGAGATAGACTAGAAGGCTTAATTGTTGTCTACTTAAGGGACCTTGTGGGGCGGCCGACCACATGACACCAAGAGTGGAAACGATTATGCTTGTTGCTTTTGCTTAATTGGGTAGTTATTGGGAACGTGTAAGAGTCCCGTGTGTCGAGTACTAATGCGTGTGATGCGTTTCAGGAACAATGTCCCCGAGACGCTACACGCGTAGAGCTACTTCGGCACTGCCTTATGAAGTGCCTGAGCAGACGGGATCGGATGAAGTGCGTGAGCTGCGAGCCCAGGTAGCGGCTTTGGCCGGGGCTATGCGGCTTCAAGGGGAGCAGATTGGGCAGCTCCACGAGATGATGGCGCAACAGGCAGCGGCGGCATCAGTGCCAAGGGATCCGCCCGCACCTGCTGCTCCTGTAGCACCACCTCCTGCGGTGGCGACAGCACCGGTGACGGTTATTCCTCCGACGGCATCGGGTTCATCGGCTCCTATTCCCGATGTACTTGAGGCCGAGCAGGAGCGCACGTTGGCGGCGCTGACGGCATTCAAGCGATTCAACCCTTCGACCTTTAGCGGCGATGTGAAGGACCCGTGGATGACGGAGAGTTGGCTAGCCGCGATGGAGGCCTTGTTCGAGGATATCTATACCCTCGAGAAGGATAAAGTTCACCTTGTTGCTCATTGTTTTGATAGGTTGGCTCGGCTATGGTGGACCCAGGCAAAGAAAAATCGTTCGTTGGAGAACGCTTCTATTACTTGGGAGGCGTTTCGGAAGATGCTGCTTATGGAGTAGTTTCCCGACAGCGACAAAAGGAAAATCAAGGAGGATTTTCGGAAGCTAAGGCAGTAAAGCCGATCAGTGTGGGAGTACGAAAGGGAATTCACGCACATGATTAACTGTGTGCCGAGCTTGGTTCATGGCGATAGGGACCGAGCGGAAGCATTCGAGCGCGGGTTGCGGCCCGAGATTTTCAAGGTTGTTCATACATTCCGCTTGAAGACCTATGAGGAGGTTCTTGACCGCGCGCTTTGGGTGGAGCGCNGCGGGAATGCCATTGCGCGTAATGAGCGCGAGACTTTTGAGAGGGACAGGGAAAGAGATAAGTCCAAGAAGCGACCGGCTGGTGGATCTGCAGGGCAATCGAGTTTTAAGCGACTCCCGCGACCTCAGCGATCATAGTGGAGGGGAGGTAGGAGTCAGACACAGGGCCAGACTACCTACTCGTGCGTGATATGCGGCGGAGAACATAGAGCCACCAGTTGCCCACAGCGGGAGGGGCGATGTTTCCGCTATGGCCAACCGGGGCACATGAGCCGACAGTGCCCGAGCGGCGCATCCCCAGCCCCGTCATCAGCTTCAGTTCAGTACACTGAGCAATAGCTGGCGGGACTGCCACCCGTAACATCTACTGGACGATCGTCGGCGCCTCGTCAGCCGGAGGTCTCTCGAGCACCTAGTGGGCGGGTATTTGCCACTCAGGTAGAGGAGCCACCAATTATTGTTCCTGACGACGTCATGGCAGGTATTATTCTTATCAGAGGCACTAGAGATATTTGATACGGGTGCATCTCATTCATTCATATTAGCATCATTTGCACAAGCTCATAACATAGAGATCACTCATAGCGAGGAGTATTGGTCGGTGAATACTCCCGAGCACTCGTTTGATGTTCACGATGACTGCTTGGACTGCCCAGTGCAGATAGGTGATTGGATTATGCCAATCGACCTTCTAGTGCTAAAACAAATATGGGGCTTCGAGGTAATCTTGGGGATCAATTGGCACTCCAAGTATTACGCGATTATAGATTGCGAAAGAAGGGTGATCACGTTCCGTGAGCCTAACCAAGAGGAGTTTGTGTATCGGGCGTGCAAAGGCAAACGCTTCGCAGCAACAATATCGACGGTGAGGGCGAAGAGGATGATTAAGGGTGGTTACAAGGCTTACTTGGCGACCATCGTGGACCCTCGAAAGGAGTATCCGGAACTGGAGAATATTCGGGTTGTACGTGAGTATCCGGATGTATTTCCGGCGGAGTTACCGGGATTGCCCCCGGATCGGGAAGTCAAGTTTGTCATTGACTTGATTCCCGGGACGGCGCCAATTCAAAGGCTCCGTATAGAATGGCACCGGTGGAGCTAAAGGAGTTGAAGGCCCAGTTGCAAGATTTGCTCGATAAAGGCTTCGTGCGGCCGAGCGTGTCCCCGTGGGGCGCTCCGGTGCTATTTGTAAAGAAGAAAGACGGCACGCTCCGACTCTGCGTTGACTATCGCGAGTTGACGATCAAGAACAAATACCCGTTGCCGAGAATTGATGACTTATTCGACCAGTTGCAAGGATCAAGGGTATATTCAAAGATTGATCTGCA
>NW_017890559.1:13390-47273 GCF_001540865.1 Ananas comosus
CACTTAGAAACCCTCATGAGCAAAAGCCCCAATTTGGTGCCCTAGCTCCAATACTCATGTCAAACCTAGGGTTTGATCTCATTGGGAAGCAAAAGTAGCTTCATTATACTCTAAATAACCCATTAGAACCATTCTAAGCCTTTCCAAAACCCTAGTTTGGATTTCACCATTAGAGGTGGCCCAAGCTCACCTCTATAGCAAACCAAGGTTTTGATCTCATTAGAAGCAAAAGAAAGCTTCAAGACTACTAGATATTCCATTAAAAACCATCCTTAGGTTCATTCAAACCCATTTCTAGGGTTTTACTACATTAGGGTTAAGAGCTTACCTTGTAAGCTCTCCTTTCTTGCACTAGAGAGGAAGGAGATGGAGCCTCTTTGCTCCAAAAGCTTCTTCTTCACCTTCTTCTCCTTCTTTTCCTTCCTTTCTTCCTTCTTCTTCTTCTCCTTCTTTGTCTTCTAGAGAGAGAAAGAGAGGAGAGAGTGTGAGTGTTTGAGAGGGTGGGAATGAGAGAAAATCTCATTAACCCTCAATACATAGCTATTGGGTTGCAAAATTGCAGCTAAACCCCTCAACTTTCACTTTAATACACTGCCCGAACTGGGCATTCCGCGCAGGCAGAGACCGGTCTCCCCGAGCAGGGACCGGTTCCCGAACGTCCACCCTGCGCAGCCAGAGCCGCTGCGCGCGATGCGACCGGTCTCTCTCCGATGGGACCGGTCTCTGGGGGACCGGTCTCTCAGGCAGAGACCGGTTCCCGAGAGCTAATCTTCCAGGACTTAGCCGATTTTTCGGCTGTCTCATTTCATACGCGTTCGGGGACCGGTCTCTCCTTTCAGGGACCGGTCCCCTAGAGCTGAAAATCTGCAGTTTTGCAGAATTCAATTCTTTAGCTCTCGAAAACCTTCCACAACTCACTTTTAATCATTTTAACACCTACGGACTTTCCGAAGTGTTCCATCCTCGTACTTTGGTCAATTTCACTAAAGTTCGACATTTTTTATTTTCCGAATTTTCGGTATATTACACTCTGCTTCAACTCTTGGAAGCTCCTTTCGCACGCATCATTCCAAACAAACTTGGTGCCTTTATGCGTGAGCTTCGTGAGGGGAGTGGATAACTTTGCAAATCCCTCAACAAACCGTCGGTAGTAGCCGGCAAAGCCAAGAAAACTCCGAATCTCGGTGACACTCGTCGGCCTTGGCCAGTCCTTGATAGCTTCGATCTTCCTAGGATCCACAGCTATACCTGATCCTGAAATCAAATGGCACAAAAACGCCACCTCTCTAAGCCAAAACTCACACTTTTTCAATTTGGCATAGAGCTCCTATTCCCGAAGTACTTGAAGTACAAGCCTCAAGTGTTCCTCGTGATCTGCATCACTTCGGGAATAGACCAAGATGTCGTCGATGAATACTACGACGAACCTGTCTAGATAAGGCTTGAAAACACGGTTCATTAGATCCATAAAAGCTGTCGGGCATTAGTAAGCCCAAACGGCATAACGGTAAACTCATAATTTCCATACCGTGTTCTAAAAGCCGTTTTCGACACATCCTCAGGCCTGATCTTCAACTGGTGGTATCCCGACTGCAAGTCGATCTTGGAATACACACTAGATCTCCGGAGCTGATCAAACAAATCATCAATCCTCGGTAATGGATACTTATTCTTGATCGTGACCTTATTGAGTTCACGATAATCCACGCACAAGCGAAGCAATCCATTCTTCTTCTTGACAAATAGAACCGGTGCTCCCCAAGGTGACACACTCGGTCACACAAAACCGTTGTCCAGAAGATCTTGCAACTGTGCCTTCAGCTCCGCTAGTGCCATCCTATAAGGTGCCTTCGAGATTGGAGTAGTCCTGGGAACGAGATCTACCACAAACTCGATCTCTCTATCAGGTGGCATGTCTAGAAGCTCTGCTGGAAACACATCTTCAAACTCCCGTACTACAGGAATATCCTCAATCCTAGGGGCGTCTACATCGCCCCGCAGCACAACAGTAGCCAAATAGGCTATGCAGCCTCTGCTGATCAACTGTCAAGCTCGAGAGGAGCTAATCGTCATCGCAAACAGCGAACTCTGGCATCCTCGGTACACAACCTCCGCCTGCCCTGGCTCTCTAAATGTCACTGTTCGATTCTTACAATCGATAGTGGCGTAGTACTTGGTCAACCAATCCATGCCCAAAACAATATCAAACTCTCCGAGTTTATGCAAAGCTAGCTAGTCCACGGGCATGACCCAATCTCCAACCCGAACGGGGCAACGGGGGCAGAACTCTCGAATATCCAAAGAGTGATCGGGTACTACAACTCATCCCAGATACAACAAAGATGTCAGTGGGATGCTATACAACTCGGCAAACAGCCGATCTATGAATGAATGCGATGCATCGGTATCAAATAATGCTCGTACTCGAATACCATAAAGTAAAATGATACCTGCGACCACATTCTCGGCTGCCGCCGCCTCCTCAGTCTGGGCCACGTACATGCGCCCACTCGGGGGTTGCCGTGACCTCTCCAACTGCCGCTCCACAGGTGGCCGCCCAGCCTGTTGGTGTACAGAAGGTGTCCCGTGGCTGGGACCCGGTGAAGCTGGTGCAGATGCCGAAGATGGCGCTGGCGACGGACCCCTCGGACAGTCCGACTGGAAGTAGCCCTCCTGGCCACACAGATAGCACCTGCCCCGACTGCGTGAACACTGCCGTGGGTAGTGAGTACCACCACAGATCACGCAGCGCGGTGCCTGGCGACGATCGAGTCCTAATTGCAACTAGAAGATGTTAAATCGGCCGATGCGGTGGTTTTTGAGAAACAATCGGCCATGCTGACAAGATTTGTAAGGCCTCTTTTCATTCGGGCCTTGATTAAAGGTTGGCCAGTAGGGCGAGTCATGGTAGACGGCGGAGCAATGGTGAACGTCATGCCCACTTCATTCTTCAGAAAGTTGGGCAAGAGCGAGGACGAATTGAAGCCAACCGACACGATCATAACCGATTTCACTGGGAGCGGTCAACAAGCTCAAGGGGTGCTCACAACCGAGATTACGGTAGGTTCTAAGACTTTAAGAACTATATTTTTTGTGGTGGATGCAGATAGCCACTACAACCTACTGCTCGGACGCGATTGGATACACGCATACGAGTGCGTACCTTCCACACTCCACGAAAAATTATTCCTGTGGATAGGTGACCGAGTTGAAGAAATCCGGGCCGAAGGACGGCCCCAAATGGTGGATGTTAATTTAGAAGAGATTGGCCACATCAATTGGGCCAACGCTGATCCAAATCAAATCTCTTTCGTAAGAGTTACAAAAGAGGGAGTGCAATTGATTCTCTCTGGAGATGAAGCTGCTATAGTGGCAGCCGAAGAGCCACCAAGCTGGTTAAAATGGAACGTGAAAAATCAAGAACCGAAGCTTTAGAGGAGCTTCAGCAAGAAAAGCCGATTGACAGGATCGGCTATGTGATAAATTCGGCCCAGCAGGCTGATGACGTGGTGTGCCACAAGAAGGCCAAGACGGCCGATAATGATATAGTGAAATCGGTTGTTAAAGCCGATACGAAAAATATGGTGAAATCGGCTGTTACAGCCGATAGTGAAATGTCATATGATATGAAAGGGCGGACAACCAAATTGAATTTAGACGAGCCGCCTATCAAAGTCGGTGAAAAGAAGTTGGAAACATAGGATACATTAATTGGGGTGAACTTAGGATCCGACGAAGACAAACAACCGACTTATATTAGTGCTAAGCTTTCGGCTCAACAACAAAAGGAGCTGAAAGCATTGCTAAAGGAGTACAAGGACTACTTTGCCTGGAGTTATGAGGAAATGCCAGGACTAAGCTGAAAAGTTGTAGAACATCGGCTACCTATTAAAAATAATCAAAAATCAAACCCAATCTAGTGCCTGCCATATTGGGTCATGGACCTCACGCGTTGCTTGTCACAGAACATACACTGACTTGATTCATGTGTCCACTGACGACCTATCCGGATACATACACCCTCTGGTTTGTGGCTAAACCAACCGGTGTTTATAATACACAGTGATGTGACTTAATCATACTTATATGATCAATGCGAAAACCGGTAGAAAACCGATGCCTTGGTCGAAGCCAGATACAAGGGCGTACAATGCCGAACCATGATCAACTAGATCGAAACACACGACAAAGGAGTCAATGTGTTGCCTGGACCCAAGATCCACAGATATACAACATATGCAAGCCTGCTCTACATGTCTATCAATAACTATCACATGCAACAACCAGATATAGATGAACGAATGATAAACAAAAGCAACCGACATGTAGAGACTACGATGCTGATATAGAAGAATAGAGGAAAGCGAAACGATCTCACAGACTACCAGCTCGAAGCACCCACCTGTCACAATCGCGTCGAAATCCTAAGTGCGCAAGAAGTCAACCAGACCTACGAAGATCCATCGGGTTAGTATCCAACCCACAATCCAAAATACCCAACTCACGAACCCCACTCAAAACCCCAAAATCAATTTCCTAAAACCGATCACCGTAACTCACCGGAAGTCCTGAAAATCACATCGGGACGCTGTCGGGACCCACTAAGTGTCCCGAAACTCACCGACTCGCGCCACGAGTCACCCGCTGCCATAAAACACATCAATTTGGATGTCTTGGTAGCAAACACAAGATTACACAACCAAACAATTATCGCCGGATAATTATTCTGATCCGAGTTCCCGAAAGTGTCAATTTCGACACCGGAATCCACTGTTGCTCACCCGTCTTCTCCGAACTCACGATATGACGATGGTGACTAGCTGACAAGGCTCAGCAAAACAATTCAGGGCGAATTTCGCCGAAAAACACACCGAAATCGATATTCGATTTCCGCGAAGGCTATCGGGCCTTGGACAATCAGTCCAGAGGTCACCTCCCACACAAGCAAACTGCCCACAGTAGCTACAAGATGCAAAATTGCATAAAAGTCCCAATATTTAAATAAAATCCTATTATTTTATGTAAATAGGGAGGTTTTGTGGCTCGTTACCACAAACCGAGGGTTTTTGAGGTCAGCCAAGACACGTACTGACAGGTCTCGACGTGCCGGAGGCCGTGCTCATGATCCGGAACACAACAGCTCACTATGGGAGGCACGGGAGCAATGCAAAAATCTACAAACTTTGCGCACTCGGGGTAAACCATGTCGAAAAGCTGATTCGAAATCTGCTCATCTAAAGTGAGGTGAGCACTGTGATCAGCACTAACTAACGATAACCGCGCTCATCTCTGGAGGCATCGAAACAACCTCGGATCGCCGTAAAAGCAAGCACAATTCAGAACCATGCACAGACAGTAAATAAATAAAGCTCACCGAGTAGAGGGGCTCGGGTCCGACCGGCAGCGGCTTGGCGGCAAGTGCGCCGGCGGCAGTGGGGTGCGGCTGGTGGCGGGAGGTCGCCGCTCACACGAGTCACCGGCAGGAGGCAACCGGAGGAGTGGGCGGCGATGCCCTAGCCCACACGGGAAGAGGGGAGGGAGCTCGGGCTCCGCTTCTCAGGCAACGGTGACCTCGGGTCGACGCTGATCAGCAGTGGGGGTCCCAAGGAGGAGAAGGAAGGTGGCGAGCGACGGTGGCAATGGCTCGGTCTGATAGTCCCCACGGCGGTGCCCTAGGCCTGCGACGGCAAAGGCGACAACTTCGGCCAGATACGGGGGTGCCGGAGGGCCGTGAGGGAGGTCGCAGTTGCAGCTCCGGGAGGCGGCGGCGCGAGGGAGAGGTTGCAAGGTCACCTCGGCTTGGACCAGCTCGAGATGACCACCACGGCGACAATAGTGGCGGCGGCAGCTGGGGAGGGTTGGGTTCTACGGCGGGTGACCTCCAGAGGCCGATGGAAGGTCGAGGCGGACGAGAGAGGAAGGTTGTGGCACACTGGGCCATTGCAAATTGCGAGGTTCGAGTGTTTGATCTGCGTGTCGAGCTTCTCCAGACTTTCTGGTGGGTCGTTGACAGTGTTCCGACCTATGGTTCGAGTCCCGAGAATTGTGGTTTTAAGCTTGGTACCAAAATCTAAAAATTGGATTCATTGGACAGCTCTCGGGTTAGCCCGCAGCAGAGCTTGTACCGGAACAAGGTTGGTCTTGTACCGGTACAAGGATTGATGGTTGTACCGGTACAGCCATCGGGCTTGTACCGGTACAGAGCCGCAGACCCCGCGACCCGAGCCTCGGGTTTGCATTTTCGTGGGCCTTGTACCGGTACAAGAGCCCGTGTACCGGTACAAGGAGGCTGATTTTGTGCAGTTTGAACTGCAGGGGTGTTTTTGCGTTTGTGGGTCTCTTATATCAGCACCCACGCCTCTAGGGCCCTCCTTTGAGCTCACCACTGCAGGAAGAAAGGTAGGGCACCTCTCCCCTTCACCCCCTTTGGATTTAATCTCTTTTTAGTTTGGGATTTAAGTGTTGATCCTTCTCTTTTCCCTTTACTTTGCTTTTCCACCATTGTGAAGCTTGGAGCTTGGTCTTGGTGGATTGTTGAGGGAAGATCTTGGGATTTCAAGAGTTTAGAGCTTAGATTGAAGCTTCTAAGAGGTAATCCACTTATCTTTCTCTTTAGATTGAATTTTTATTGATGGTTTTGAGATGAAACCCTAAGATGAGGTTTTAGGCTTATTTTGGCGTTTTGAATCTAGGCTTTTGGAGCTTAATTAGTTGGTTTAGAACTTCCTTGGGCTTGGATTGGGAGGAACTTTGCTCTCTTTTGGAGCTTGAGAGAGATTTTCCACACATTAGGTGACTTTTAGCCCTTTTGTTAAATTTGTTAGAGTTTGATCTTATAGTCGATCGTAATGCCCGTGTATCATGTCGCTCAATACTTTTAGGGTATTTTGAGACTCGGGGACAACTTTGTTCGGCGAATCGAGGCCCACGCGACGGTTCGGTGGGTTTGACCTAGCCACACAATGAGAAATTCTCATTTGTGATGAATTACGTATCATTAATTGAAAAGCATGCATATTCATACTAAATGTATTTATTATGACTTTTAGAATGCTTAAAATGCATATGTTATATATGATGAAATTTTGAACCTCTATGTAGTAGAGAGTTGCTTGGAGATCTATGGTTGCATTTAGCATTCTTATGAGACTTGGTTTCATGCTTCTATAGTGTAAATGAGTTCGGATTCATGCATTTAAACTAAGTTTACTTGTGACATGAAAGATGACAAGATGCGCATTTAGAAGGTATGTGAACTAGAGAGCTAATGTCATCAAGCGACATTGAGCTCGGGACATATGTGAACCTAGTGGATAGGGCCATTGTGGAATGTGGAACATGCTTAAACATCAAATGTCTAAGTGTCATAAAGGGGCACTAGACCTAGGGAATGTTGGAACTTCATTTGTGACTTAGAACTAGATCTTCGAGATGCTAGTGACTATACCATGTTAGAGACATGAGGGTTGGATACTTGAGCCATTGACTACGCTTGTTTGCCATTTGTGCTCATTCGCACCAGCTTGTGAGGGTCGCTCCCTACAAGCCGGCACTCCGGAGTTAGCCTACGCGACTACGTTCGCTCGTGCGGTATTGAGAAGCCTACGGGGTCGAGTGGGACAGACACATTCCAAGAGTAGGGATGTCGGGCTACCACAGACACTTAGGCGGCACAAGCTGGACTACCTTGAGTAGGTCCTTAAATTGGAAATGGAAATCGACACGGTGTTGTATATGGACTATCACTACTAGATAGGATTAGTAGTTGGATTACTTGGACATGCTCATGATATAGCATTGGTACATTTAGTATACTTGTCGGGTTCATTATTGCATAGTAGTATACTCGGTCGTTTGGATAGTGTTTACCCTTATGCATTGACATATTGCATCGTGAGGTTTACTTGTTTATTATGTTGAGACATATTAGTATGCATTGGACATATTATCTTATGATAGCGTAGATGTACATCACCATGGCATCATGCTTTCTTACCATTGTTACTGTTATCCTTATTGTTGTTTATTATACTACTCCTTTTCTTTTGGGGCCTAGTGGTGCGATGAGCTGAGGTCAGTAATTGCCCACTGGGAACTATAAATTATAGTTCTCACGCCCTCTGTTTTATGATTTCTTTCAGAGCCTTCCACGCCGGGTGAGACCAGGGACCGAGGGAAGGGCATTGCTTCCAGCTAGCTCTTCAGCGAGGGACGAGTTGTTAGGTGGTCTACCTCTCGATGTATTTCTTTTTGCGAGAGGTTGAGAGTTCTACCAGTGTACTAGAGACCACCATTTTTGTACTTTTGAGACAGATATTGTGCTACTCATGAATTCTTTTATTGTCTAGCTTTACTTCTTTACCTTGGTGTAGATGTTAGAACTTTACTCGCTCTGATATCATTAGCTGCTCGTTATTTCACTTCTTCTATTTGTTCTATTACTTGCTTTTACTTCCGCTTTTATTGTAGACGCCTTATATGTGTAGACATATGGCGGGTCTGGGCACAGGTCTGGGCACGCTACCGGGAGGGCCTCCGCCGGTCCCGGAGCGTGACAAGGGTTCAGGTCGTCCCTTAGCTCAGGTTCAAGGATGGGTGGAGAAGATAGTGGAAGAAGAGAGGGAGAGGAAGAAAAGATAGCTCAGGAAGTGGTGGCCGGCCAGAGCTCAGTCGACAACGGTCGGAAGGCGTGCGCGGCGCACGAGGTGAGGGTGGAGAGGTGGCTGGTGTTAGCTGAGCTAAGGTAGGGTTAGGGTTTGCATGGTGCAAACCCTAAAAGGCTATATATACATGAAACTCTATTTTGCGCAAAAGTCCTCTAAAACTCCATATTTTAAATTGAGTCCCTCACAGCGCGAGTGAAATGCGCAAACACACCCCCACATTCAAATTCACGCAAAACGGTACATAAAATGTAGGGCTTCTAGCAAAATTACCATTTTTCCACCTATGACCCCTTCTCAATCAACGTGCAATATCAGGAGATCCGTCCGTCAGGTTATGATTAATTTCTTTCAAGCTATTTGCAGGTTTTTTTTTTTACCAAAGGCTTCTTTAAACAACAAATACTATTGTGTTATCCATGAAACTGGGGGCTTTCTTTGGCTCACCTATTTTAGGATCTATAATCAAAAAGAGATTCACCGATTATGATAGTTATTGCTTATTTTATAGGAATAAAATTTTGATACTCTTTCCATTATGGAGTGGGAATAGTCCAATTTTCTTGACTTTAGAAATAGAGTTTATGGTGCTCTCTCTATTTTGTATGCATACTTGATTTCTAAACCATGCAATAGCTTAATCTAGCTTTGAATTCTGTATTTGCTAATCCATAGTAAAACACTCAAAACCTCTCTCACTAACACCTTCCCCTATTCTCCCGTCATCATTCTTCTTTCTCTTAACAAAAATCCTCTTACAAAATTTTAGATGTCCCAATTATTTATTTTGATTTCCATTCAAATAATAAATCAAATATTTTTAAATGATTCGCCATTACATTTTCCTTTCTAATACAATTCAATTTTATTTTTCATTTTCATTTCAATCATGAATTAGACATGCCTTCGATGCCATAAGATTCTACTTTTTAAAACACATATAAAATGTCACGCCCCGAGCCCGCCTATTTGGTCGGTTTCGGGCACGCCAACAGACCGCCGAATGGACAGAGTTTCCCCTGTACCACGGACAGAGTCTTTTCTGTACATTCAAGGCGTCGCAATCAATACAATGTACGAAGTTCCAACTAGAAACACATTTCAATCAAAGATTGCATAAGGAAGTACCAAAACATAATCTACTTGTTATTACAAACATTCACATTCACTTGATACATTTTACATCACAATTATATTCTTTTTAGCTTCCAAATACAATCTAGCTTTAACAATATTATTACAACTTGATTCTTTTCATTTCCTTACGTCCCTAAGTAAGGCCGACTCAGGGTACCACTATCTCTGGTCTCGGTGGTGGGCGCTAACTACGGAGCTACGCCCTCGCCTTGCGCCGCCGCGCCGCTCATGTGTATACCTGTAACACCCCAAAATAACGTGGGGTGAGAACTAACTCCATGGTTCCCAGTGGGTACGGCCACCCAAGGGAAAAGCTAGACCAATAGGTCCAAGGGAGGCAACTGCAAGTTAGTTCAATAAACAAATAGATATATTTCTTTATTATGCAACTAATAAAATCATGCTTTGCCTCACGAATGCAATAATGCCATGCTATATGCGAATCATGTAACTATACAAGTAGAATAAATGATTTTACTTTCTATCATGCTATCCATGGCTTTACCATAATTTATACATCTTGTCACTTTACATCATTGGTTATTTACTCCTAAGGTTTTCCTCTACCCTAGCCAAGCTAACCACCCGACTCGGTCTCGAGTCAATCAACTGCGGAATACCGCACCAATACCACTCAACTGGAATACCAAATTCATAGCTCATAATGCATACTTTCACACATTCACTTTGGCCTTTACCCAATCTTTCCCGGAGTGCTCCTGGTTTACCCCAAACTCACAGTCCACACATCCCGTCTAACCGGGGGAGGCTTAAGGCTCAAGCACCCGAGGGATCTTCGTCGGGCACTCTCACCCGTGGTGTTTCACACTTCGGAGTACACTGGTTGTGGAGGAGCGACCATCCACACAGGCCGGAACCAATACTTGCGAGTAGGATCCCCTCTTCAATTTAAGGAGGTAATAGCCAACCTGTTCCATATTTCTATGCCTCAATGCCAATGATAGGTTTTTACCTAATCATGTATATACCGCTAATATCAAGCCACAATGTCACCTTGGGTTAAACCTTGTTTAACTACTTTCTTTAACACTAGGTTCATATCCAACCTATATTCTTTAACGCTGGATTAAATGCCACACCTGATTCCAACCTATGTTCTTTAACACTAGGTTCAATGTCACTTGATGTCCAACCTATGTATATTCACACTAGGTTCATATGTCCTTCATGTCCGACCTAGGTTTACTAACACTAGGTTCATATCATTCATGTTCAACCTATGTTCAAGACACTAGGTTTAATGTCACTCGATCTAATGTATATAGATTGTACATATGCATACTATACTAGTTTTCCAATGTCGAGTTCTCTAATCAATCTAGAGTTATCGACCCAAGTTCAACATGCATAGTTCATCTACTATGTTCCACAATATGGCAACATGTATAATTCTTCTAACATAATCCATACTTAGCATCTCATGCATTCTTTAGCATTTAATTCATTATGCATTTCATCTCATTGGTAGGTAATCTCAACTACATAGTATGTTTCAAGCATTCATAATATTATGTAAACCTACCAATACAACTTTATGCATCAATTAGAAATAATCTTAGCATTAACCACATGCTTACATTTAGCATTTCTATGACATGCATTCAATTAACATTAACCAATCATATATTTTAGCATTTCTATACCACATCATTCATGCATCTATTTAGCATTTATATGCATCAACATGAATCCACTTTACTTAGACATACAGGCGACCTAGTGGCTTCGGTAAACACAACCCACCTCAAGTTGCTTTTCGATTGCTTGTCGACACTTGCAATCGGCCTCCCACGGCACCCGGCACCCGGTTTGGCCCGATCCCTCATGCGACCACCCGAACGGCCTCCAATCCACGATCCGGAAATTAAAGGTCTTCGGTTATGTGCCACGGTGCTTCAAATCCATTTTCATGAGTTTACGATATCGCCTCGGCCCTCCAGGCGGAAACGAAGCCTAAACGTCCATTTCTTTAATAACTTCGCAACGGCTCGACGAATCGTCGAACCGACTTCGCCAACGCGTTCGTTTACCTAGCAATTAGGTTTACGGAGGGTCAAATGAGATCAAACCCTACTATTTTACAAAATTCCATTAGGAGCCCTAATATGCGATTAACCTCTGAATAATCCGAATTAAATGGAGCAACTTGTTTAGAACACTCTAGATACTACTAGAACATCATTCATGAAGGATTTAAACAAAATCCCAAACTCTTACCAAACCGTGAACGTCGCGACGAAAACACGCCGCTCCAACGGCCGCACGAAAGCTCTATCCGTCGCTCCCAACGCGTTCGCAAGCATCTTCTCTGCCAACGCCGCGAATTTGAGTGAGAGATATAGAGAGATGAGAGAGATCTTTAGAGAGAGAAAGAAGGGTTTCTCTCCCCCTTCTCCATTCGTGCGTGGGTGTGCGTGCTCGGGCTGAAGGAGAGGAAGAAGAAGCTTATGCTTCTTTAATTAAATACACCCTCCAACACTATTCACTTCTGGGCAGTTCGAAATCTGATATCTTTCGCCGGAGCTCCCTATATATCTGTTTGAGCTCAAATTTGACAGTCATGTTCGGTTTTACTTAACGAGTCCAAAGAAATTTTAATATTTCAGTTTCGAGCCCGTTTGGTCACCGAAAGCTATACCGAACTGTAATCTTTATCAGATAGCTGTCGGATTTTATTTTTCACCTTCCGGGTGTCAGAATGACATGAAACTTTAAATTTAGCCTCATAAAAATAATTCTGACTTATCCTCCAGTTTTCATAATTTTCTGAGACTGTGAATTTTCTGCTAATTTATATGTCCCGTTTCCAACAGAAAATTCTAAATCTTCTATTTTCATTCTGATTTCAGCACAAGTCACTTTTGACTTATATTTTACTTCTCTAAATTTAATAAAAATAGTTTCTCACACTATTTTTATTTATTTTTATTTTTATATCAAAATCTGGTATGTTACATAAAAGTTCAAACCTTTTAGGCTTTTTTGGTAATAGAACAATATTTGAACAAATACTTGAAAATAACTTGATATTCTAGGATAAGTAAGAAATAAAAGAAATTGTGTGTTTTATTTGACATATTCTTATTTTCTAGTATAATCAAAATAATATTGGTTACTTTCAATAATTAATGGAAAATAAGTGGGACATGGAGAATAAGGGAAAACTAGTGTAGAGACCTGGCACAATGCAGCGGATAGATAATAGAAACAAAATTTATATTTACAGCTTATTGATGTATAGGAAGCTATACCATGTTAAGTACAGTCAATTTGCATGACTAAATTCAACTACTAAAAAAATAAAATTATAGTTAGAAACTTATATAATTTTTTTAAAATCATCGAAATACAGTAAGAGACATACAATTTTATCGTATTATGTGCCTTTTGAACATTCCGTTGTGAAAGATAAAAAAAGAGCTAGCTCCAGCGCAGCTGATCAACCCAGCAGGCACTTATATGGGCCACGGCTCGGCTTTGCGGAATGATGCTTTTCGAAGGAGACAACGTTCTTCACATTCTCTTTTTCTTTTTCTTCTTCTTCTTCATCGTCCTCATTATCTTCATTAACACAATGAGAGAGAAAGAGCTAGATGAGTGCGGGGTGGGAAATTAGATGATGATATTTTTTCTAGCATGGAAAATAAAAGACCATGCAAAAGAGAGGGGGTTGGAGGATTAAAGGAGGTAGGGAGTGGATTGGAGTTACAAGTTGTAACACACTAGACCTTTGCAAATTGCAAGATTCGAGAGTTTGCTCTGTATTCTGAGTTTTTCCAGATATTCTGGAGGGTCGTTGACAGTGTTCCGACCTATGGCTCATATTCCGAGATTTTTGATATTTTAAGTAGTGCTAAGGCCACCAAAGAGGAGGACTTAGACTGCTCTCGGATTGTCTCTGTAGGGCAGTGTGCCGGTATAGCCTTGATGGTTGTACCGGTACAGAAAGTGTACCGGTACACCTTGATGGTTGTACCGATACAGATGAAGTGAATTGCCAACCCGAGGCTCCGGTTAGCTGTTTCGCAGGATTTGTACCGGTACACTTTCCCATATACCGGTACACTTTGCTAGATTGCGAACAGGCTGTGTTTCAGGGGCGTTTTTGCAATTGTGCTCTTCTATAACTACACCCCACGACCCTAGGGCTCTCCCTGAGCCTTGCACGAGTAAAGAAAGACGTAAGGGGATCCTCCACACCTCCCCTTTTGATTTCTTTGCTTTTGCTTGAGTTTTGAGAGATTAAACATCTCTTTTTGGTCTTCTTTTGAATCTTGGGGGCTTTTCCACCATAGGAGAAGACTTGGAGCTTGGTTGGAGGATTGTTGGAGAAGAGATCTTCAACCCTAACTCATTCCAAGCCTTGTTGGGAGCTTCTTGTGTCACGCCCCGTGGCTCAGCGAAAGCCTACCCGACACGTGCCCAGACCCGCCATACGTCTAAAACATATAAGGCGTCTACAAAATTTCAATAATTAAAACAATAGCATAAAGGGATCTAGTGATATCAGAGCATAGTACAACTAGATTCTACAACAAGATATAGTAAAAGAAAGGTAAATTCACTAAGATAAAACATAACTTAGTACAAAGGAAGACCCAAGAATACAAGTGCTATAAGTGGTACAATGGTGGTCTCTATACATGGTAACAAAACTCTTTCTCACCAAAAACACAAAGGAGAGTAGACCACCTAGGAGCAAGGCAAGCTCCGCTAACTAGCTACGCGACTCCCTTGCCGCGATCCCGTGCCTCCGCCGGTGCTGAAGGCTCTGAAAAAGGCATCAAACAGAGGGGGTGAGAACTATTAAATAATAGTTCCCAGTGGGCAATTACTGACTTCAGTGAAATGCGCCACTAGGCCCAAAACTAAGTAAGGTAAGAATAATATGAACAAATAAATCACTGAAATGAAAGTTCACTATAGCATGATGTCACTACTTTCATCAGTAATAATCTACCACATGATCTCTACTTAGCATAAATTTGCATAAGTAATAAACTACCATGGCATAATTGCACAAGTATGAGCTGAAAATAATAATCACAAGTTAGAATAGAATGTGTCAATATTTACTATTCTAGTCAATGTCCAAATGGCATAGTATGTCACTAGTAACCCAATCCTATTGAAGCTACCCGTAGGTAGTCCGGCCTGCGCCGTGCCAATAATGACCCCGTGGTAGTCAATATCCCCACTTTAGGAATGAGCCTCCCCCACGACATCCCATTTTGGCGCCCAATCCCGCACGGGCGAGCATGTGTCGCGATGGCCATCTCCGGAGTGCTGTCTTGTGGGGAGCGACCTTCACAAGTATGTGCGAATGAGCACAATGGCATGCAAGCGAATAAGTCCGTCTCAGGTCCCAATGGTTCATCACTGTTTCATCGGATCTAAAACTCGGAATACAGCACATGTCCTAAAGGCCTGCCTCTATGTCATCGTGTCTAAAACACGGAATATAGTAACCGTCTCAATGGCCTATCTCTATGTCATCGTGTCTAAAACACGGAATATAGGAGATGTCTAGGTCGCCTATCACTATGTCTCCAAGTTACAGTTCAACAATTTTCTAGTTCAAGTGCCCCTTTATGACACTTTTGCTCACTAAGTCATAGCATGGCAATTATGTTCAAGAGTACATAATTCTAGTCATTTTCCACATAAGAGACATATTTCCAAGTTGAAATAGAGAATACGTAGCATATGCATGCATACTACTCATAAGGCTCTACTACATAGAGTAAAGTTTTCATAATACATAATGCATGTGTTTTAAGCATTCTAAAATTCATATAAATTCTGCTCTTCATGAATATGCATGCATTTATAGTATACGAAAATATTTAACCACATAGGAGGCATTTCCCTATATATCAAAGAAGCCAAACCCACCGAAGCTAATCGAAACCCTTCGTTTGCTCCAACGAAGGTGTCCACCACTCTCCTAGTACCCTAAAGGTATAGAAAAGAGAGATATACAAACGTTACAAACAACCATTTGCTCGAACATTAAACTACACAATCAAAGGTATAGAAAACTCACTGAAAGCTAAGAAATCTCTCACGAACTCCAAAAGGGAGTTAGAGGCCTTCTATTCCAACCTAGACAAAGGTTCTAGACCAATTAATTTGGTTCTAAAGCATCCAAACAAAAAGTCCCAAACTAAACCCTAAATCTCATTTCTAGGGTTTCATCTAACATAAAGCATAAAAACCCTAATCTAGAGGGAGGAAACTAGCAACCAACCTCTAGGATGCCTCAAACCAAGCTCAAAGTCCACAAGCTCTCAAGGCCTTCCCTCAATCAAGCTCCAATCACAAGCTCAAAGCTTCTCCAATGGTGTAGGGCCAACATAGAGCAAGGAGGAGAACGAAAAAAGATCAAAACACTATAAAATCCACCAAAAATGGAGATCCAACAAGGGGAGGGAGACTCACCTTGATCTCCTCTATTTAGGGCTCAAAAAGAGCAGCTATGGGGGCTGGGGTGATATTTATAGAGGTTGCAATAATTGCAAATACACCCCTCCCCGAACTCAGCCCAGACTGTACTGTGTACCGGTACACGGGCCCGCGTACCGGTACAACACCTACGAAACAGCCAAACCCGAGCCTCAGGTTTGCACGAAATCCGTCTGTGTACCGGTAGACCAGTCCCGTACCGGTACAGCCATAAGGGCGTACCGGTATAGCCATCTACCCCGTACCGGTACACAGCCCTGCTGAGGCTACCCGAGAGCTGACGAAAAATTTCGACTTTTCGGATTTTGGTGCTAGGTTTTAAACCTCTAATCTCGGGGTTCAAACCATGGGTCAGAACACTGTCAACGACCCTCCACAAAGTGTGGAAAGTTCAGAACACGAAACAAACACTCGAACCTTGCAATTTGCAAAGGTCCAGTGCGTTACATTCACCCCTCCTAAAAAGGAGTTTCGTCCGCGAAACTCGGAATACAACATACCTCAAGACTCCATCTGAAAGAGATGGGGATAGCGCTCCTGCAGGGCGCTCTCAAGCTCCCACGTGGCCTATCGCTCCCCATGGTTGCTCCATAGAACCTTCACATACGGAATATCCCGATTCCGCAACTTCCGCACCTCGCGAGCCAAGATCCTCACGGTTGCTCCTCGAAACTCAAATCCTCTCGCAGCTCCAAGGGTGTAGCATTCAATACATGAGCCAGGTCGAAGATGTACTTCCGAAGGGCCGATACCCCGAATCCCGAATCTCTAGATTCCTCTAGTCGGCGAGACCTTCAAGAAATCATGGTCTCCAACTTGGAACTCCAAGTCTCGCCGCCGTCGATCAGCGTAGCTCCTCTGTCTATTCTGCGCCGTCAAGAGTCGCTCTCGAGCAATGCGAATCCTGTCCTCAGTTTCCTGGAGTACATCAGGGCCTAACGCCAATCTCTCGCCAACTTCACTCCAATGAAGTGGCGATCTACACTTCCGTCCATAAGGTGCTTCGAAGGACGCCATCATGATGCTTGCTTGATAACTGTTGTTATAAGCAAACTCCGCCATAGGTAGATGCTGCGACCATCCTCCCCGGAAGTCAATCACACATGCTCGGAGCATATCTTCTAAGTTCTGAATAGTGCGCTCTGACTACCCATCACTCTGAGGGTGGAAACCGGTGCTGAAATCCAAATGAGTGCCTAAGGCGTCCTACAGACTTCTCCAAAAGTGAGACACAAACCGTGTGTCTCGATCGGATACAATCGAAGTAGGCACTCCGTGAAGTCGCACAATCTCATCAAGGTACATTTGTGCAAGTTTCTCTCCGGTCCAAGTAGTATGAATAGGTATGAAGTGCGCCGACTTCGTCAACCTATCCACGATCACCCAAATAGCATCGTGCCCGCCTTGTGAGAGAGGCAATCCTGTCACGAAATCCATGGTGATCTTCTCCCACTTCCACACGGGAATAGGTAAACTCCGAAGCTTTCTCGTAGGAACTCGGTGCTCCGCTTTAATTTGTTGGCAAGTTAGACATCTAGCAACAAACTTTAAGTCCCGAATCTGCCGGTACACATAGTCATCCACAAAAGCACACCAATCCTTGGTCATCCACATGGAAATCCTCAGTGCAACCACCAACCATTTTATCTCTTAATCTTTAGCAATTCCACATCGAAAACTTGCTTTTCTTTAATTCTATCTAGTAGTGTGGTCGCACTACCAAGGTCGTAAACCTTAAGGGTGTGTCCGGAGTCATCACCTCTTACTCCAACCGCTTCAAAAGCTCGATCAACTATGGTTGAGTTACGACATGCATAGCCAAGTTCTCCATCGATTTCCGACTTAGCGCATCAGCCACCACGTTAGCCTTGCCTGGGTGGTAGAGAATGGTCAAATCATAATCATTGAGCAGCCCCAACCATCTGCGCTGCTTCAAGTTCAACTCCTTCTGAGTGAACAAGTACCTTAAGCTCTTGTGATCCGTGTATACATCACACCGCTCGCCAAAGGTGATTACTCGATTCGTCAATTGGCATTGCACCACAATGCCTCCACATCAATCTCACTTTCACCACTCAGGAAGTACTCTCAATTCCTCTACTATAAGTATGGTCGAGGTCCCACGCTCAGCAACATCCTCAATCCACTAAGGCCCTTCCCTTAGTCTTGACTCGAAGCCTCAAATAAACTCTTCACAAGACTAAGCCAAGGGCTTATCTTGGTAGAACGTCTCGCACATTAACCGTTCAGTTGCTCTTGAAGAATTACTCAAAGTTCTCATCCTCAATGCTTCCCTAGCGCAGAATGCTCCAGGTGTCCACAGTCACCGAGCTCAACTCAAGTGATAGAGAGGGTTCATCCACAATTCAGTAATAGCTCTCTATCAACATCACCATAACGTGACCAGCAGCTAATCGCCCATCCAAACAGCTCTTTCACGCAGTTTCCTTTCTCAAGATCTTAATTTTTGGTGCACAAATCAGACAAGGAAAAATAGCAACTTGGTATTTTCCTCTCAAGTTTTCCCAACTACTCGATCCAACAGTGAGAGTTTCACACCTCATTCACATCAATCTGCCTCTGCAGTCGACCCTTGTAAATCTTCATCGGAATACTCATGGCCATCCGTGACCGATTCCACAGATCCATCCAGAGGGTTTGGAATTCCCATTCCACAAGTCCCTGACTGTGAGGAAGTGAATTCTCGAAATACGAGGATTTGACTTCATTCCGAATCGACCAAGGGTCGTGTTGGTGTACTTTGGAAAGACCAAAGATGTTAAAGTCACTAATAGTGCATTGAAAACGAGTCCACGAGAGCGAATAGTGCGAAATCTGCACTGGAGCAAAACTGCTCTCGGGGACCGGTCCCTGGCAGGGAGAGACCGGTCCCATCGGCTGGTGTCGCGGGGGTTGCTTGAGGCAACCGGTCCCTGGCAGTGAGGGACCGGTTCCCGAACGTGATCCCAGCGCGAAAAGCCAAAAATTNCAGCATTTTCAGCCTTTATCCTTTTTCACTCCGTTTTCGCTCGTTTTCGCTCGTTTGACCTCCGTTTCTTTTCAAATCGAACCGAGACTCTCCAAACATGTTTTCGAACATGTTTTCATCATCTTTTCATCCACGCTAATGCCGGATTTAGTCCACGATCCAACATAGCCTTTCGGGTTCCGTTCTCGCGCCCTACGCGCACCGAAGCACCCGAATACTCCCGAACTTCGCCGGAATGATTCCAATGGCTTTCTAAGCTAACATACATCATAACTTCATGAATTAGAAGTTCGGTATATTACAGCAATAAAATCTGTTTGAGGTACAGCCTCAACTCCAACATAAAACGGTACTACTCAGATCGCATCACAATCTTATCGAGTATCCGCACAACTCAAGGCTAATCGAAAAGATTAATGAGCCTCTACAACGGTCCAAACGCCTAATCATGGTTCAATTTAGATCATGATAATTCGACATACAGTCGAAGCGACCCATCCAGTCTCACAACAAGTGAGGGCGCTTCTCCACGAAGCGGATCGCTAGGTACTAAAACCTCCCCGCCAATTGAGCTCACACTTCGTGTCTCAATCGGGAAGACAACGACAGCACGAGAGATATCCTCTACTACGAGGATTCCTGATCAACAGACGCTAACGGCTAACCAGGCCTAAAATCCTGCCTGATTATCCAATTTTGGGTAAGGAGACAATCGTCGCAACCAGTGAACTAAATCCTCAAATCGCACTGTTTCGTGCTCAAAACCTCAAGGCGAGTCAAGTCAGCTCGCAAGGCCAAAGGTACCCACAATAACTCCACACCAAGTAGGGCCAGTCCAATTATTGGAACGCAAAACTCTCTCACAGGGTAGGGTGTTCTAAACGACACACCCGATCATCCTACATGTAATATACCGAAAATTCGAAAAATAAATATTGAACTTTAGTCAAATTGACCAAAGTGCGAGGATGGAACACTTCGGAAAGTCCGAAGGTGTTAAGATGATTAAAAGTGAGTTGCGGAAGGTTTTCGAGAGCTAAAGAATCAAATTCTGCAAAACTGCAGATTTTGAGCTCTCGGGGACCGGTCCCTGGTGGGAGAGACCGGTCCCCGAACGCGTGTGAGTTGAGACAGCCGAAAAATCGGCTAAGTCCTGAGAAATTAGCTCTCGGGAACCGTCCCTACCAAGAGACCGGTCCCCGAAGAGACCGGTCCCCAAAGAGAGCCGGTTGCACTGCGCGCAGCAGCTCTGGCTGCGCTTGACGACGTTCGGGAACCGGTCCCTGAAGAAGAGAGAGATCCCTGCCCCGCGAAAACAGCCAGTCCAGCAGTGTACAGAGATGAAAGTTGAGGGGTTTATTAGCATTTTGCAGGCCATGGTTATGTAGAGGGCTGAGAGAGCCTTTTCTCTCATTCTCACCCTCTCAAACACTCTCTTCTCTCCCTCTCTCTCTCTGAAGGCAAAGGAGAGAAGAAGAAAGAAAGAAAAGAAAAATAAGAGGAAGAAAGTGAAGAAGAGACAAGGAGAAAGAAGAAAACCTTCCTCTCTTTCTCTAGTGCAAGAAAGGAGCAAGCTTTGAGGTAAGCTTTGCCCTTTTTCATGTTAACTCCCAAACTAGGGTTTGGGAAAACTGAAATGATTTTATGGAGCTTTTGGAGTATGGAAGCTTTTCTTTTGCTTCTTTTGAGATCAAGACATGGAAATGGTGAAGTTGAGGTGAGCTTCATCACCTCTAATGTGTGAAATCCACAACTAGGGTTTGAATGAGCTAGGAATGGTTCTAATGGACCTTTTAGAGTATAATGAAGCTATTTTTGCATTCTCTTTGAGATCAAACCCTAGATTTGAATGTTGTATTGGAGCTAGGGCACCAAATTGGGGCTTTGCTCATGAAGGTTCTAAGTGCAATTGACCTCTAGAAACCTAATTGGGGGTATTTCCGACGCGTTGGTGCGCTCGAATAGCATTACGAAAAGTCTATGGAAAGATATGGGCAAAATGGTCTGAGTTGGCTTCGTTTTGCGCAGGTAAAGAACGAAAGGATCTAAAATCCGAGAACAATCGTCGGAGCACCTAAAGAGACCTACAAGGTGGGTGGTGCTTCTCAAACTCATTGAACTTCCTTCTATGCCTAATGTGTCATTCATTTGAGCATATATGTATATATTGTTGTATGCATATTAGGGTAAAGTAATGATGAAAATGTAATGGTGCATGATTGTGAGTACAACTTGCATAATACGATGATTAAGAACTTGTGATGTTGAAAACCCTATGTGTATGCATGAGAGAAAGGTGAGCACCCAAAGTGAGCAAAAGAACAGAGTGGCACAATGACATAGATCGAGGGGCATTCGATAAAGCTAATGTGAAATGACACTAGAGTTAGTGTGATGTAAAGAACTAAAATGATGTAAAGAATGATGAAAATGACAACGTGTAAAGTTAAAGTAAAGTGGGGCAATAAGAACAAGAATGCTAGAGTTGGCAAGAGTAAAGAAAATGTAAAGAATGTGATTGCATGAGTTTGCAACATAAAGTGATATAAAAAACACTAGAGCTAGTGTAAAGTCATGATTGAACTTATAAATCCTTTGAGTTAAGGATATGATCATGCTTGCTATGAGTTCCGTGCTCGAGGGCGGTCGCTCCCCCTCGGGCGATACGCTCCGGAGTTATGCATCACGGGTTGGAGTAAACCCGAAGGACGGTCCTAGCGGGTGAGTTCCTGCGATGATGGACTTAATGTGAAGCAAGTTAATGTGGCGAAACCCCCGGGTTAGCCTTGAGATTAAAGAATAAAGAATAAAGAATAAAGAACAAAGAGAAAAGAACAAAGAATTTGCATAATCTGCATTTATTTAATGTTGAGCATATTCCTTGCTTTTGTTCAGGCATACTAGCATCATGTATAGATCGGTTACTATATGCAGCTTATCCTTTCTATTATGCCTGAGTTAGTCCTAGTGGGAAAGTCGGTGATGTTGAGGCCGAACCCACTGGGAACTTTGTTGTAGTTCTCACCCCACTATTTCCACAGAGCCGGGACCGAGCGAGCCGGCGAGCGACCGAGGTAAAGGTATCGCGCCTTAGTCAGAGGCCACCAAAGTTGGGTTACATTTTGTTAGTAGACACCCTTTTATCATCTTTGTACTTGATGATTAGTGATGTAAAGAAAGAATGAAAAGCTTATTTTGAGGTATATGTGATGTAAGAAAAAAAAAATGATGAAATTATGTAATGAAATGCAAAGAATCCTAAATGTAAGAGATGGATGCAATGTATATGATCTAAAATGAATCATATTTCTTGTGAATGTTTAGTTTCCTTTCTCTTTCACTAATGGCTATTGCTTACCCTCGTGTAAGCCGTTTGTGTATGTTTCCGCTAGTGCTTTTCTCTATTGATGAAAATATGCGCGTGATGAGCCTTGGGCGGATAGGAAAAACTCTGTCCGTTCGGCGTCTGTTTGACGTGCTCGGGTCGGGCCAAATTGGTATCGGTCCCGGGGCGTGACACTACACGCATCAAAAGATCAACGCTAGCAAAACCTCGGGTTGGGTCACTACACCCTCGGTGTATTCTCGATCTCACGATCCATCACGTGGCATACCACGCTTCAGGGTCTAAGTTCGGACTACCGTCCTGACCAAGACTCTGCCCTACCCATAGGTACTGGGCCGCTGTCACTCACAGCCGTCACAGCCATTAACGCCGGCCCAAAGGGCTCAGGCTCCATGGTCCACAACAGTCCAGGCACGGCCGTCCCTAAGCACTATCCGGCGAACAGCCGATCCAGGGATGCAACTAAGGCAATCATCGTGAGACCCAAAGATCACAGCAATGCATGCTACCCACAACCCGCAAATCAATCGCCTAGCTCGAGGGGATCTAATCATCGTCGCAAACAGCGAACTAACAGGGTGTCATGCAACTCGGCAAATAGCCGATCAAGAATGAATGCAAATGATGCAATAATCTCAATCATGAAGAAGTTCAAAAAGCACTACAAAACATGCTACCTGCAGTAGCCCTCTCAAACGCCACAACCTGCTCCACCAAAACTGCGGGCACACATCCACTGGTTGTCCCTCGGGTCGAGGTGGGCACCAATGTCCCAATAGTCCCGCCATTCATCAGGCATTCCAACTGAAAATGGCCCGTCTGGTCACACGAGTAGCACCTGCCCCGACTCTGCGAGCACTGCCGTGGATAATGACGTTCATCGCAGATCACGCAGCTCGGGGCCTGGCAACGATCCGGTCCTCTGTGCTGTACAGACGAGCCACGTCCTCGCGTCTGGCTCCGGCTCCTGGAATGTCTTGGCGGCTTTCTCCCGGCGAAAGATCCGCATCCTCGAAACCGGTTCTTCTTTACCTTCCTCGACGATTCGTCGACATGCAGCATATCGCTCTTGGACGTTTCCTTGGCCACTCCGGTAACCTTCATGCCTCTTCCTGCGGGTGAGGCCAGATCCAATCCCTCCTGGGGCTTCCTAAAGTCAGCCGTCCGCTGGACCAATAGGCCCTCCAATCGCCTAATTCCCTCGTCCTGTCGGCACAAGGTTTCGGCCTGAAGTAGCACTACACTCGTCTGTCGCTCCACCACGCCAACTAGAGTGGCCAATTATTCCCTCAACTCCCGAATCTCGCCGGATCGGGGGGATGCAGGCTTTCCCGGCTCGGTCACCTCCGCTGCCATCGTGGGTGTCGCCGACGTCACAAGCTGCAGCAAACATAACAAGCACGGGTTAAGACAACCCGTACTAACGCAACCCCACTCAGGAAAAGATAATACCCAAATTATGCGAAAGTAAGGAAGTGTTCTTCACTACTAACTCCCGATGTTACGTTGTCGGCCACCAACGTAACCCTCCGCGAAGTTAGAAGCTATACATTTCGATTTAACTCTACTTCTAGAGTAATCAAAGATACCCAATCAAGAAACTTTCGCTTACAAGTTAATTAGACCTCGTCTCTCACGAGCCTATTTCCTATAGTCCAACCGGATGAAGGTTTGCTAGGTCCACTAAGACTCAACCCTAGGCTCTGATACCAAATTAATCTGTCACGCCCCGGGGCTCAGCGGAAGCCTACCCGGCACGTGCCCAGACCCGCCATACGTCTAAAACATATAAGGCGTCTACAAAATTTCAATAATTAAAACAATAGCATAAAGGGATCTAGTGATACCAAAGCATAGTACAACTCGATTCTACAACAAGATATAGTAACAGAAAGGTAAATCCACTAAGATAAAACATAACTTAGTACAAAGAAAGACCCAAGAATACAAGTGCTATAAGTGGTACAATGGTGATCTCTATACATGGTAACAAAACTCTCTCTCACCAAAAACACAAAGGAGAGTAGACCACCTAGGAGCAAGGCAAGCTCCGCTAACTAGCTACGTGACTCGCTTGCCGCGATCCCGTGCCTCCGCCGGTGCTGAAGGCTCTGAAAAAGGCATCAAACAGAGGGCGTGAGAACTATTAAATAATAGTTCCCAGTGGGCAATTACTGACTTCAATAAAATGCGCCACTAGGCCCAAAACTAAGTAAGATAAGAATAATATGAACAAATAAATCACTAAAATGGAAGTTCACTATAGCATGATGTCACTACTTTCATCAGTAATAATCTACCACATGATCTCTATTTAGCATGAATTTGCATAAGTAATAACCTACTACATGATCTCTACTTAGCATGAATTTGCAGAAGTAATAAACTATCATGGCATAATTGCACAAGTGTGAGCCGAAAATAATAACCACAAGCTAGAATAGAATGTGTCAATATTTACTATTCTAGTCAATGTCCAAATGGCATAGTATGTCACTAGTAACCCAATCCTGTGGAAGCTACGCGTAGGTAGTCCGGCCTGCGCCGTGCCATCAATGGCCCCGTGGTAGTCAATATCCCCACTCTAGGAATGAGTCTCCCCTACGGCATCCCATTTTAGCGCCCAATCCCGCACGGGCGAGCATGTGTCGCGATGGCTATCTCCGAAGTGCCGACTTGTGGGGAGCGACCCTCACAAGTATGTGCGAATGAGCAAAATGGCATGCAAGCGAATAAGTCCGTCTCAGGTCCCAGTGGTTCATCACTGTTTCATCGGATCTAAAACCCGGAACACAGCACATGCCCCAAAGGCCTGTCTCTATGTCATCGTGTCTAAAACACGGAATATAGTAACCGTCTCAATGGCCTATCTCTATGTCATCGTGTCTAAAATACGGAATATAGCAGATGTCTAGGTCGCCTATCACTATGTCTGCAAGTTACAGTTCAACAATTTCTAGTTCAAGTGCCCCTTTATGAAACTTTTGCGTACTAAGTCATAGCATGGCAATTATGTTCAAGAGTACATAATTCTAGTCATTTTCCACATAAGAGACATTTTTAAGTTGAAATAGAGAATACGTAGCACATGCATGCATACTACTCATAAGGCTCTACTACATAGAGTGAAGTTTTCATGATACATAATGCATGTGTTTTAAGCATTCCAAAATTCATATTAATTCTACTCTTCATGAATATGCATGCATTTATAGTATACGAAAATATTTAACCACATAGGAGGCATTTCCCCTTATATCAAAGAAGCCAAATCCACCGAAGCTAATCGAAACCCTTCGTTTGCTCCGACGAAGGTGTCCACCACTCTCCTAGTACCCTAAAGGTTTAGAAAAGAGAGATATACAAACGTTACGAACAACCATTTGCTCGAACATTAAACTACACAATCAAAGGTGTTGAAACCTCACCGAAAGCTAAGAAATCTCTCACAAACTCCAAAAGGGAGTTAGAGGCCTTCTATTCCAACCTAGACAAAGGTTCTAAACCAATTAATTTGGTTCTAAAAGCATCCAAACAAAAAGCCCCAAACTAAACCCTAAATCTCATTTCTAGGGTTTCATCTAACATAAAGCATAAAAACCCTAATCTAGAGGGAGGAAACTAGCAACCAACCTCTAGGATGCCTCAAACCAAGCTCAAAGTACACAAGCTCTCAAGGTCTTCCCTCAATCAAGCTCCAATCACGAACTCAAAGCTTCTCCAATGGTGTAGGGCCAACATAGAGCAAGGAGGAGAAGGAAAAGAGATCAAAACACCATAAAATCCACCAAAAATAGACATCCAACAAGGGAAGGGAGACTCACCTTGATCTCCTCTGTTTAGGGCTCAAAAAGAGCAGCTATGGGGGCTGGGGTTATATTTATAGAGGTTGCAACAATTGCAAATACACCCCTCCCCGACTCAGCCCAGACTGCACTGTGTACCGGTACACGGGCCCGCGTACCGGTACAACACTTGCGAAACAGCCAAACCTGAGCCTCGGGTTTGCACGAAATCCACCTGTTTACCGGTACACCAGCCCCGTACCGGTACAGCCATCAGCGCGTACCGGTACAGCCATCAACCCCGTACCAGTACAAAGCCCTGCTGAGGCTACCCGAGAGCTGACCAAAAATTCAACTTTTCGGATTTTGGTGCTAGGTTTTAAACCTCTAATCTCGGGGTTCGAACCATGGGTTGGAACACTATCAACGACCCTCTACAAAGTGTGGAAAGTTCAGAACACAAAACAAACACTCGAACATTGCAATGTGCAAAGGTCCAGTGCACTACATCTTGTGAGATTAGTTGATTGCTATTCCTCTTTTAATCATGATTTGCATGATTTTTAAGATGAAACCCTAGATTTTGAAAACTTAGGATTTTTTTGGGGCTTTTTGATTAGAAGCTTTTAGAGCTTTATTAATTAGATTAGAACCTTGGTTTAGGTTGCTTTGGAAGGGATTTAACTCTCTTTTGAGTTTTAAAAGAGGATTTCTACACTATAGGTGAGTTTTCTCCACTTTTACTCGAATTGCTTAATGTTTGAGCTTAGTATTGTTCGTAAGGTTTGTTTAATTCTTGTTTCTATACCTTTAGGGTACTAGGAGAGTATTGGACAACCTCGTTCCGCGAAACGAAGGGTTCCGACTTTTTCGGTGGGTTTGGCTTCATTGGAATAGGAGGAAACTCCTCCTAAGTGATTAAATATTTTCGTTTCATCGCATCGCATGCATATCCATGCTAGATAAGAATTTATGTGAATTTTAGAATGCTTAAAATTCATGTGTTATGTATTATGAAAATTCATCTCTCTATAGTAGAGCCTTATGTGGATTAATCATGCATGTGAGTAGCATTCTTCTTGGGTTTGGAAACATGTCTCATATGACGAAAATGACTCTAATTATGTATTCTTGAATACTAAACTCATGCTTGGACTTGGTGAACAAAAGTGCCATAAAGGGGCACCGACTTAGTAAACTATGAAACTGCAATATATAGAAATAGTGATAGTCCATTGTGACATCTACTATATTCCATATTTTAGACATGATGATATAGTGATAGGCTATTGAGACATATGTTATATTCCATGTTTTACACATGAGGACTTCAAACTTGAGACAGACTTATATGCTTACTTGCCTTTGTGCTCATTCGCACATGCTTGTGAGGGTCGCTCCCTACAAGCCGGCACTCCGGAGATAGCCATCGCGATACATACTCGCCGTGTGGGATTGGGCGCCGAAGTGGATTGCCGTGGGCAAGGCTTATTCCTAGAGTGGAAATGTTGACTACCACGGGGCCATTAGGCACGGCACAGGCTAGATAACCTACGGGTAGGTCTTCAGGCCAGGCAGCCTACGGGCGGGTCTTACAAGATTGGAACTTTAAGTAGTTAACATGCCATGTAGATATTGACTAGAATAGTAAATATTGACATTTTACTATTTCGTTGTAGACATCATGTTAGTTGTATATTTTTCGCCTATTCAGTTATAGAATGGCTTCTTACTTACGCAATTTCATGCTAAGTAGAGATATCCTATTGTAGCAAGTTTACATATTTATCTACATGTCGTTCATATCGTTTTTACTTATTTACTTACATGTTTAGTTTTGGGGCCTAGTGGTGCACCTATCTGAAGTCAGTAATTGCCCACTGGGAACTATTATTTAATAGTTCTCACACCCTCTGTTTGATGTTCTTTTTCAGAGCCTTCAGCGCCGGCGGAGGCATGGGATCGCGGCAAGGGAGTCGCATAGCTAGTTAGCGTGGAGCTTGCTTTTGCTCCTAGATGGTCTACTCTCCTTTTGTGTTTTTGGTGAGAGAGAGTTTGTTACCATGTTTAGAGACCACCATTGTATTATTCTTAGTCCTTGTACTTGGATTTTTGTTGTACTACTTTATGGTTTTATTTAGTGGATTTGTAGCCTTATGTTCTTTCCTTTATTGTAGAATCTAGTTGTACTTTACTCTGATACTTCTAGATGTCTTTTTATTATCACTTTATTTATTGTTTGTTGTAGACGCCTTATATATTTTAGACGTATGGCGGGTCTGGATACGCGTCGGGCGGGCTTCCACTGCGTCCCAGGGCGTGACACAAGCCTACTCATTGGTGGAATATGATGCATATAATTAAATGTTGCATTTTCGAGTAATTAATTATCGTGATTTCAAAGGATTGGGAGGTGAAGGGTTTGGTGTTGAAAGGAGATTTGAGGAAGAAGAAATGATCAATATTGAAGAGGAAAATAAGTAACATATAAAATTAAAGAGCACATTGATTATAGGTCATTGAATAGAGAGAAGGGGAGGGGAAGAGCCAAGAGCAAATGTGAGTTCAAAAAAAGGGCTAGTGAGGTTGAAAGAAAATTTGCCACGTGGCAAAAACAATGGGAATTCATATAGGTTAATAGATGATAGGCGAGAGTGGAGTTAAGTGCAACACACAGAACAGGGTGAAGGATAAAACGAGGAATAGTCCTATTCCATTGGTAGGAAGAAATAGCTTCAAACGGATTATTTCGGAATAATCAAGAATAATCTGATTTGATACAAGATAAAATGCTCTATTTTCTAATTGTTTTGTTACCAAACACAAAGTTTATTGGACAAAAAGTTTAGGGATAATTGCCTATATACTCCTCATACGTTTGAAAATATCCGATTTACCCTTTTTTTTCTTTCTAAAATACCCCTCATATGTTCCACCGTTATTGCAAAATACCCTCGCAGTTATCTCCTGTTAAGTTAACTTGGGTTAAACGTGAGTTAAATATATACCACAGTTAAAAAAAATTAAAATGCCAATGTCACGCCCCGGGACCCAACGGAAACCCGCCCGGCGCGTGCCCAGACCCGCCATATGTCTAAAACATATAAGGCGTCTAAACAAAACGATAAATAAAGCAATAAAAGAATATCTAGAAGCATCAGAGTAAGGTATATCTCGAAGCTACAATAAGGGTAAGGAATATAAAAGTGAATCCACTAAGTAAAAACATAAAGTAGTACAAGAAGAATCCCGAAACAAGTGCTATAAGTAAATACATAGGTGGTCTCTAAAAATGGATACAAAACCTCTCTCTCTCTCAACAACAACAAAAAGAGAGAAAACCACCTAGGCAACAGTAAATCCTCGCTATCTAGCTAGCGATCCCCTTGTCGCGATCCCATGCCTCCGCCGGTGCAGAGGGCTCTGAAAAGAAAATATAGAAACAGGGGCGTGAGAACTATTAAATAATAGTTCCCAGTGGGCAATTACTGACTTCAGTGAAAGCAACACTAGGCCCAAAAGCTAAACAGGTAAGTAACAAAAAGGCAATAGAATCGATATGTAAGTAAACATGTAAACTTACTACAACATGATATCTTTATTTAGCATGAATTTGCATAAGTAAATAAAGGCTATTCTAACATGAATGTACAAAAGTGTAACTAGCATGATGTCCACAAGCTAAATAGTAAAATGTCTTGTTTACTATTCTAGTCAATGTCCAGCTGGTATGCTAGGTCATCAATGATCCAATCCTGTAGGACCTACCCATGGGTGGTTCGGTCTGCGCCGTGCCTAATGGCCCCGTGGTAGTCAACATCCCCACTCTAGGAATGAGCCTCCCCTACGGCATCCTATTTCGGCGCCCAATCCCACACGAGCGAGCATATGTCGCGATGGCTATCTTCGGAGTGTCGGCTTGTAGGGAGCTATTCTCACAAGCATGTGCGAATGAGCACAATGGCAAGCAAGCGAAAGATCTGTCTCAAGTACCAAGTCCTCATGTCTAACAACATGGAATATATCAAGTATCTCAATGGCCTATCTCTATGTCATCATGTCTCTAACATGAAATATAGCAGATATTTAATGGCCTATCACTATGTCTCTATGTTGCAGTTTCACAGTTTACTATGTCAAGTGCCTCTTTATGGCATTTTGTCAACTAAGTCCAAACATGAGTTTATTGTTTACAAATGCATAATTTGAGCAATTTCTAACATAAAGGATATATTTCCAAGTCGCTAATACGAACACTCCTCATATACATGCAAAATGCCCCGAATGCCCTAGTATATAGAGTGAAATTTTTATGATACATAAGACATGCATTTTAAGTGTTCTAAAATTCACATAAATCTCATTTAACATGAATATGCAATCAGATTGATGTTACGACAAGTATAGAATACTCAGGGGCCATTTCGCCCCGATTTCATAAAATCAAACCCACCGAAGTTACCGAAACCCTTCATAAGCTCCGAAGAAGGTGTCCACTAGTCTCCTAGCACCCTAAAGATGTAGGAACAAGAGTCAAACAAACCTTACGATCAACCCTAAACTCAATCAATAAGCAACATAGGCTAAGGTGGAGAAAAACTCACCTAGGTGAAGAAATCCTCTCTCAAGCTCCAAATGGGAGTTAGAGTTCTTCAAATCCAACCTAAATGAAGGTCCTAAGCCCATCAATTAGGTTTCAAAGCCCTCAAATCAAAAATCCCCAAAATAAATCCTAAATCCCAAAATCTAGGGTTTCATCTAGTAAAATCTAGAAAAACTTGTATTAAATGGGAAATACAAGCTACCAACCTCAAGAGAAGCTCCAATCCAAGCTCTAAACTAAGTAGGGTTGGAGTTTGATCCTCGATAAGGCTCCAACCGTAAGCTCCAAGTCACCAAAGGTGAGAAATGAGGGGAAGAAGATGATGCTCCAAGGCCTCCAAGCAAGTTCCTCTCCTTCTCCTTCTTCTTCCTCTTCTTCTCCTTCTCTTTCTCTCTCTAAAGTGAGTGTGAAGGGGAGAAATGAGAGTGAGAGGAAGAGAAAAGAACATATAAGCCAACCCAAGTAACAAAATCCACTTAGGTCCCTCAACAATTAAAACAGTGCACAACTCAGTCTAGGCAGTTTTCGCCCAGAGGGACCGGTCTCTCCCTGCCAGGGACCGGTCTCTCGGTTCGTCCCGCATAACCAACGTTCGGGAATCGGTCTCTCACTGCCGGCGATCGGTTGCCTCAAGTCTGTCGCAACACTGTTCTGAGGGGACCGGCTCTCCCACCAGGGACCGGTCTCCGAGAGTAAAAACTCTCAGGACTAAGCCAAAATTCTAGAAATCGAACTTTTAGGCCGGAATACCATCTACGACCTTCAACCAAGTGTGGAGAAGTTCGAAGTCCACATCAAACACTCGAACCTCACAATTCGCACAGGTCTAGTGTATTACATTCACCCCTCCTAAAAAGGAGTTTCGTCCGCGAAACTCGAAAGCAAACAACATACCTCAAGACTCCATCTGAAAAGGATGGGGATAACGCTCCCGCAGCGCGCTCTCTAGCTCCCACGTGGCCTCCCGCTCCCCGTGGTTGCTCTAAAGAACCTTCACATACGGAATGTCCCGATTCCTCAGTTTCTTTACCTCGCAAGCCAAGATTTTCACGGGTTGCTCCTCGAAGCTCAAGTCGTCCCGTAACTCCACAGGTGTAACATCCAACACATAAGTCGGGTCGAAGACATACTTCCGAAGGACTGATACATGAAAAACGTTGTGTACGTCCGATAGGTTCGGTGGTAGAGCAAGTCGATACGCTACCGGACCTACACGCTCCAAAACCTCATACGGTCCAATGAAACGGGGGCTCAACTTACCACGAATTCTGAATCTCTTGATCCCTCTGGTCAGCGAGACCTTCAAGAAAACATGGTCTCCAACTTGGAATTCCAAGTCTCGCCGCCGTCGATCGGCGTAGCTCCTCTGTCTACTCTGTGCCGTCAAAAGTCGCTCTCGAGCAATTCGAATCTTGTCCTCAGCTTCCTGGAGCACATCAGGGCCTAAAGCCAATCTCTCGCCAACTTCACCCCAATGAAGTAGCGATCTACACTTCCGTCCATAAAAGTGCTTCGAAGGGCGCCATCTTGATGCTTGCTTGATAACTGTTGTTATAAGCAAACTCTGCCATCGGTAGATGCTGCGACCATCCTCCCTAGAAGTCTATCACACATGCCCGGAGCATATCCTCTAAAGTCTGAATGGTGCGCTCCGACTGCCCATCACTCTGAGGGTAGAAAGCAGTGCTGCAGTCCAATTGGGTGCCCAAGGCGTCTTGCAGACTCCTCCAAAAGTGAGACACAAACTGAGTGTCTCGATCCGATACTATCAATGTAGGCACTCCATAAAGTCGCACAATCTCATCAAGGTACACTTGTGCGAGCTTCTCTCCAGTCCAAGTAGTATGAACAGGTATGAAGTGCGCCGACTTCTCCAACCTATCCACGATCACCCAAATAGCATCATGCTCGGCTTGAGAGCGGGGCAATCCAGTCACGAAATCCATGGTGATCTTCTCCCACTTCCACACGGGAATAGGCAAACTTTGAAGCTTTCCCGCGGATAATCGGTGCTCAGCTTTCACTTAATGGCAAGTTAGACATCGAGTTACATACTCGCCAACGTCCTTTTTCATCCCGGGCCACCAATAGAGCAACTTTAAGTCCTTGTACATCTTGGTGCCACCCGGATGTATAACATACGGTGCCCGGTGTGCTTCTTGAAAAATATTCTCTTTAATTTCCGAATCCGCCGGTACACAAATCCGTCCACAGAAACGCATCAATCCTTGGTCATCCACAAGAAAATCGCCGGTGCAACCATTGACAATTTTATCTCGAACCTTTTGCAATTCCAAATCGGGAACTTGCTTTTCTTTAATTCTATCCAAAAGTATAGGTTGCACTACCAAGGTCATCAATCTCAAAGGCGTATCTGGAGTCACCACTTCCAACTCCAACCGCTTCATCTGCTCAATCAACTGCGGTTGAATAACTACATGCATCGCTAAGTTTTTCATTGATTTCCTATTTAGCGCATCTGCCACCACGTTAGCCTTACTCGGGTGGTATAGGATCGTCAAATCATAATCCCTGAGCAGCTCCAGCCATCTTTCTCAAGTTCAACTCCTTCTGAGTGAACAAGTACTTCAAGCTCTTGTGATCCGTGTACACTTCACACCGCTCGCCATCAAGGTAGTGGCGCCATAACTTCAATGCGGAGACTACGGCTGTCACGCCCCGGGACCCAGCGGAGGCCCGCCCGGCGCGTGCCCAGACCCGCCATATGTCTACAATATATAAGGCGTCTAAAAACAACAATAATAAAAGCAATAATAAAAGACATCTAGGAGTATCAGAGCATAGTAAATGTCTAATTGCTACAACTAGGGATAAGGATAAAACTGTAAATCCACTAAATAAAACATAAAGTAA
>NW_017890560.1:0-768 GCF_001540865.1 Ananas comosus
TTTTTTTCTATATCTCATATATAATCTTAACAACCAAATAAAAATTATAACAAATCACATATAATTTTAACAACCTAAAAATCCTAATAATCTATCAATATAATCCTAACAATCAAATAAAAATTCTAATAATTCATATATAATTCTAAAAATCTCTTCTTCTTTTTTTTTTTCCTATTTTCCATCTAACAACCTTATATTTTTCTGTACCTGTACGTAGGTTATATGGAAAATAGAAAAAAATGAGGTTGTTAGATGAAAAATAGAAAAAAATTGAGGTCTTTATGATTATACGTGGATTATATGGAAAAGGGAAAGAGGTGAGATTTTTCGTATGAAATCTTTATTTGATTGTTAGAATTGTATGGATAAATTATTAGAATTTTCAGGTTGTTAAGATTATATATGATTTGTTGTAATTTTTATATTAGAATTGTATGGATAGATTATTAGGATTTTCATGTTGTTAAGATTATATGTGATTTATTATAATTTTTATGTGGTTGTTAAGATTATATATAGGATATAGAAAAAATATTAAATAAGCAAAATATGGTGAACCATTCACCGTCTTTGGTAATTACATTAGTACTGAAGGCGGTGAACAATTCTCTGCTTTTATAAAAAATTTATTACTACTAAAAACAGTGAACGATTTACTGCTTTTATAAAAGAATTCCACCCGTGCGCCTACGTGGCAAGAAGAGGGTTAGTTTTACAAATATTATTTTGCAAGGGTCATTTAGCCAATTTTAAAGTTCTAGAGGG
>NW_017890560.1:2455-19868 GCF_001540865.1 Ananas comosus
AAATCGGCTCGCGGCAACTCCCCGAGCTCGTCGTTGCTTTGGCCGAAACGAAAGAGAGAATTAATTGATGAAGTGCATGCACACCCTCTGTACTTAAGTTGATAGGTATGCATGGGAGAGGGGGAAGGAAATTGATGCACGTGGCATCCATATCCCCCAAAGGCAAATCTATCTTATACCAAATAAAAATAAAATAATAATAATAATAATAATAATAATAATAATAAATAAGGATACTACAGGCAAAGAAAAAAATTTTGTTGTGAAGGCGGTGAATCCGCTTTCCGCCTTCTCACCGTCAATATAATTAGTAAAGACGGTGAATGGTTCACCGTCTTTTACTCATTTAATATTTTTTCCTATATCTCGTATATAATCTTAACAACCAAATAAAAATTATAACAAATCACATATGATTTTAACAACCTAAATATCCTAATAATCTATCCATATAATCCTAACAATCAAATAAAAATTCTAATAATTCATATATGATTCTAAAAATCTCTTTTTTTTTTTCTATCTTCCATCTAACAACCTTATATTTTTCTGTACCTGTACGTCGGTTATATGGAAAATAGAAAAAAGTGAGGTTGTTAGATGAAAAATAAAAAAAAAATGAGGTCTTTAGGATTATACGTGGATTATATGGAAAAGAGAAAGAGGTGAGATTTTTCATATGAAATCTTTATTTGATTGTTAGAATTGTATGGATAAATTATTAGGATTTTCAGATTGTTAAGATTATATATGATTTGTTGTAATTTTTATATTAGAATTGTATGGATAGATTATTAGGATTTTCATGTTGTTCAGATTATATGTGATTTATTATAATTTTTATGTGGTTGTTAAGATTGTATATAGGATATAGAAAAAATATTAAATAAGCAAAATATGGTGAACCATTCACCGTCTTTGATAATTACATTAGTACTGAAGGCGGTGAACGATTCACTGCTTTTATAAAAAATTTATTACTACTGAAAACGGTGAACGATTTACCGCTTTCATAAAAAAATTTCACCTGTGTGCCTACGTGGCAAGAAGAGGGTTAGTTTTACAAATATTATTTTGCAAGAGTCATTTAGCCAATTTTAAAGTTCTAGAGGGTTAGTTTATAAAAAGGTCCAATATTTACACTGCTCGGATCTTATTTTCCTTTTTCCTCATTATTTTACAAGGGTTAATTACACCATTTATTCCTTTGCGGTATATTTTTAATTTGATTTCCATTTTCTTTTTTTTCTTTTTTTTCTTTTTTTTCTTTTTTTGCAATCGAGTTCAATCTTTTGATTTCATTTCAATTAATTCTCGACTATTAGAGACACCGAGATGCCGTGTCAACGTCATGAAGGTGTTGTGTCAGCGCCAACAAATTATACAATTTAAATTTACAAGCTACTGCTATTATATCAATAGTAGCCAACTACTCTGTCATGCCCGCCGTCCATTCCCCAAATAGGTGGAAGAAGCCCCGCACGGGTTCGTGCGCCAGACCTGCCGAATTAACAGAGTTTTTCTTATCCGTCCAAGGCACCATAATCGGTACAATTCAAAACATTCCAAATAGGAATAGAATCCATACACAGATTGTATAAGAAAAGCATCATAAACATGAATCATCTATGCTATTACAAGCATTCGTCTCATTCAAATTACATATTATTTTTTCTTTCCAAATACAATCAAATTATTATTACAATTTCTCTCTCTCCTCTATATACCCTTTAAGCTATACTGTTCAGGATACATCCTTCTTTGTTACAATGGCAAGACGCTAACTATTGAGTCACGTCCTTTCCTCAAGCCGCCGCCCCGCTCATGTGTTGACCAACAAAATATGGGGGTGGGAACTATAAATATAGTTTCCAATTGGTACAGCCACCCAAGGGAAGAGCTCGCGACCTACCATGTCCAAATGAGACAATTATCAGGTTAGTATACAACAAGTAACTATATAAGCATATAACTTTACTATATACAAATAACAAAACATTCATACTTAGCTCAAGTAAATGCGATAATAAAATCATACATGTAAGTTATTTTCTATTTCTACTTACTATTTCACTATCCATTTTAATTCCAATCCACTCCTAATGTTTCTTTTACTTTAGCCGAGCTATACCACCCAACTCATTCTTGAGTCAATCATCAGCGGAATACCACTATTTGTCCAAGCCTGAGGAAGGGACACACCACATGCACCTCATCCTTCAATCCACTCGACTTTAGGACATCCATCAGGCGAATTTTAAAATTTCTGAAATAACTCTCTCCAAATTATAGTTGTAAAACTAACCCTCCTTTCATCATATAAGCAGAGAAAAATTTTTTGTTATGAAGGCGGTGAATCCGCCTTCCGCCTTCTCACCGTCAATATAATTAGTAAAGACGGTGAATGGTTCACCATCTTTTACTCATTTAATATTTTTTTCTATATCTCGTATATAATCTTAACAACCAAATAAAAATTATAACAAATCACATATAATTTTAGCAATATAAAAATCCTAACAATCTATCCATATAATCCTAACAATCAAATAAAAATTCTAATAATTCATATATAATTCTAAAAATCTCTTTTTTTTTTCCTATCTTCTATCTAACAACCTTATATTTTTCTGTACCTGTATGTAGGTTGTATGGAAAATAGAAAAAAGTGAGGTTGTTAGATGAAAAATAAAAAAAAATGAGGTCCTTAGGATTATACGTGGATTATATGGAAAAGAGAAAGAGTTGAGATTTTTCGTATGAAATCTTTATTTGATTGTTAGAATTGTATGGATAAATTATTAGGATTTTCAGATTGTTAAGATTATATATGATTTGTTGTAATTTTTATATTAGAATTGTATGGATAGATTATTAGGATTTTCATGTTGTTCAGATTATATGTGATTTATTATAATTTTTATGTGGTTGTTAAGATTGTATATAGGATATAGAAAAAATATTAAATAAGCAAAATATGGTGAACCATTCACCGTCTTTGATAATTACATTAGTACTGAAGGCGGTGAACGATTCACTGCTTTTATAAAAAATTTATTACTACTGAAAACGGTGAACGATTTACCGCTTTCATAAAAAAATTTCACCTGTGTGCCTACGTGGCAAGAAGAGGGTTAGTTTTACAAATATTATTTTGCAAGAGTCATTTAGCCAATTTTAAAGTTCTAGAGGGTTAGTTTATAAAAAGGTCCAATTTTTACACTGCTCGGATCTTATTTTCCTTTTTCCTCATTATTTTACAAGGGTTAATTACACCATTTATTCCTTTGCGGTATATTTTTAATTTGATTTCCATTTTCTTTTTTTTCTTTTTTTTCTTTTTTTTCTTTTTTTGCAATCGAGTTCAATCTTTTGATTTCATTATAATTAATTCTCGACTATTAGAGACACCGAGATGCCGTGTCAACGTCATGAAGGTGTTGTGTCAGCGCCAACAAATTATACAATTTAAATTTACAAGCTACTGCTATTATATCAATAGTAGCCAACTACTCTGTCATGCCCGCCATCCATTCCCCAAATAGGTGGAAGAAGCCCCGCACGGGTGCGTGCGCCAGACCTGCCGAATTAACAGAGTTTTTCCTATCCGTCCAAGGCACCATAATCGGTACAATTCAAAACATTCCAAATAGGAATAGAATCCATACACAGATTGTATAAGAAAAGCATCATAAACATGAATCATCTATGCTATTACAAGCATTTGTCTCATTCAAATTACATATTATTTTTTCTTTCCAAATACAATCAAATTATTATTACAATTTCTCTCTTTCCTTTATATATCCTTTAAGCTATACTGTTCAGGATACATGTCACGCCCCGGGGCCGATTTTAAAAGCCCTTTGAAAACAGAGTTGCGGAAAGCGTGTCATTTTTTTTTTTTTTTTTCAACCTGGCCCACGTGACGTACAGATCCGCCACAAATACAAAGTTTCCTCTGTCCACTCGGGCAGAGTCTCCTTTGTATTTGCACGGCGTACCAACGGATACAACAGGATCTCAACCACAACCTACATTTACCAATCAACAACCAAGGCATGATATGCATTTCCATACAGCTAACAATCCTTAGAATGATGCATGCCTCTAAGCACTCCTTAGGCGCTGGATGATGCAATGCACAATATAACAAACATCCTGTTTAAAAGTGCTCCCCACACGGAAGCTTTTGTTTTTAAACTCTAATTCAATCATTCATAAAAACCATTCGAAAACCTTTTTAAAACTGTTTCCCACACGAAAACTTTATTTTGAAACGACTACCCGAGGGGTGAAAAAACACGATGCATCAACTACAAGAAAACCAATATCTCCACCAGAACCAAAACCACAGATCGAAAACCCAATCTCATGTATAAAAGAAAAACAGCACACCGTTAAACAATACATTCAAGCATACATAAGATCAGCTAAACTGAACCATTACTAAGAAACTACTAAGTGCGGAAAGAAATACAGGGTGACGGTCGCTATAGAGATCAGCTAGATCGTCTCCGTCGTCGAGAAAATCCAACTCCTCGTCTCTGTCACTGCGGGGGAAAATGGGGGGTGACGAAACCCGCAACCATGGTTTCCTCTGGTTTTACTGACAGAGCCACGAAGCAAGTCGTAATCATCCGAAAACCCAAAGGAGATAGATAACCAAATATATACTCTGTAAGCTGATATGGAAAATAGAACACAGTAGCCTAACAACAGATAAATAGGAAGCAATAAATAAACCTGCTACTGCTATAGAAAAAACAATGCAAAGATGTCAATGTTATGAAACAGAATGTACCCAAATCTGTGCCTGCTGTATCGGTCCGCAGACCTCAAGCGCTGCTGTCATAACGCACCCGACCTGATCCATCCCCGCAGCGACGAACCTATCCGGATTAAAGTACACTCCGATCGGTGGCCAAACCGATCCGGTGTCATGAATACCCCCAGTGCCGTTACTAAGTATGCTGGTATGCTCCAAACAATAAACAAACCCGGCTAAAGTCGGTGCCTAAAGGAACGAAGCCAACAACGAGGGCGTACATGCCAAACTGAAATAAGAAGAAGGGCGTACAACGCCGAACCTCCGATCAACTAGATCGAAACACACGACAAGAAGAGGTCAGGTTGCCTGGACCGCCAAGGTCCACAGAGATACTAAAGTACAAATGCAACCTGCTCTACATGTTATCAATCACTAACCAATGCAGTCAACGAAATATGAATAACCAAAGATAACCAAACAACTGACATGTAGAGCTAATATACTAAGAATAGAAAAACAGGAGAATGAGTGAAAACCTCTCGACCGACTACCATTCGAAGCATCCCATACCTGTCACTGTCGCGTCGGAACACTGGACGCACCAGAGTCTACCGGACCTAAGAAGATCACCAAGTCAGAATCCAAAACCACTAAACCCAAAGACGAGACTCACAAAGCCCCACACAGGATCCGTAATCGGTTTCCCAAAACGCGATTACCGTAATCACAGGAAGTCCCGAAAACCACCAACCGGGCACGTGCCGTCGGACCTCACTAAGTGGCCCGAACTCCACCCTGACTCGTTCACGAGTCACCCGCTGCCCAAAACACTCCAATTTGGATGCCTTGGCAGTGGACACGAGGTAACACAACCATATGATCATCGCCGGATATTACGATCGGGTTCGAAGTGTCTATTTTTCGACACCGGAACCTTCGCCTTCACCTATCACCATCGAATCCACCAAGAATGACGATGTGACCCAGCCAACAAGGCTTCAGTGACAACAGAGCAACCGAAACACCGGTTCGGAAAAGAATCCGAACCGAAACCCGCGTTCTCGCGAATTTCGCCGAAAAACGCGTCAGAAATCCGACCTACCGATTTCCGCGAAAGCTAACAGACCCATGGACCAATCAGTCCAGCGGTCATTACAACTGCCCACACACTGCCACCGTAGCCACGCAAACACAATTGCATAAAGACCTCCTAAATACATAAAATAATCATCATTTTAATGTAATTTGTGAGCGATCAAAGCGGCTCGTTCACTCTCAAACCGAGGACTTTCGAAGTAGCAGAGACACGTATGACAGGCTCGACGTACTGAGTCCGTGCTCACGATACGGAGCACAGCGGCTGGGTGGGGAAGCGCGGGAGCAACCGAAGTTACAATACGCCAGTCAGGGAAAGATCACGCCGAAAACAAGAATAATCCGGACACTTCTGATCCAAGGGAAGTAGCATTGTGATCAGCACTGACCAGCGGTCACCGTGCTCACGCTCCGGAGGCATCGGAATAGCCTCGCATCGCCGAAAAAATAAGTACCAAACCCGAAACCACGCAGCCAAACAGGCTGAAACGGAGCCGACATCGTCAAAAAGTGGAACGGGCAAACTTTCCCGACCAGAAACCAAGGTGAAGCACGATGATCACAACTTGCCAGGGATCATCGTGCTCCCTTCCTTAGAGATCCGAAGCTGGGAAGCCAGAACAAGAAACCTAACAATCATATAGCCCTATTTCGGGCTTGCCGGCAGCTCCTTGCTCCGCGGTCCGGCGGCACGGCACGCGCCGGGGCCTGGAGTCCGGTGAGGGGAGTGAGGAACACCGTGCTTCACCTCAGTTGCCGCGAGAGCGGCGGCGGCGGCGCGAACCACTCAGCGCAGAGCTATAGCCGAGTTCCGGCGAAGCTACGGCCACGGCGGCGGCCGGGGCTCCTCGGGAACGACGGGCAGTCAACGGCCGGAGGAGGAGGAGGGAGGTGGCCGGGCAACAGCGCGGTGCGCGGCTCGGTGTGGCGGAGTTGGGCTCAGGTCAGCCATGGGGCGGCGCGCCCAAGGCACGCGTGGCGCGGCGACCGGCCGGGAGGTCGCCAGGGCTCCGGGCGGCGGCGGAGCGATTATGCGGCGCGGCGCGGAAAGGTCGCACCCAGACTCGGCCCGACAGCGTCTGGGCGACGCTGGTTGGCCGAGACAGCGGCGGCGCGTCCGGACGAGGCGACGGCAAGCGGGGTTGCCGGGGCTCTCGGGGAGCTGCTTGAAGGGTCACAGGTGCGGCGGCGCACGGGAGGAGCTGGGCTACCCTCGGCCAGAGTCGGCCAAGCCAGGCTCAAAGAGGCAGCGGCGGCCGCGGCGGCGCGAGGAGCGGCGCGGCGGCGGGAAGCCTCGCCGGAGGCTCCGGGAAGTCGCTAAGGCGTGGTCCACGGGGGCGAGCGTGCGCCAGAGGAAGGGCTGCAAGCTCTGCCTCGGCCTGGCTGCGTCTGCGAAGCTGCAAAGGCGGCTGGCAGCGGCTCGCGGCGGCCCGCTCCGGGCGGCTAGGGGTGCGGTGCCGCGGGGGCTACCCGACGAGTCGGACGACGCGATACCGGACCAGAGGAACTGCAGCACGGCCAGGCTCTAACCACAGCGGAAGAGGAGGAGAGACGGAGAAAAAGAAGAAGAAAGATGGAGATGGATGGAATACCAGCTCGGCTGCGCCGGGCTCGGCAGCCAGGTCGGCCGCCGTGCGCGCCGCGCAGCGGCAGCAGGGGAATTGCGGGGAGGCGGCTAGGGGGCTAGGGCCAAAGGTAGGGCTTATGGGTTAGGGATCAAACCCTAGGAGAACTTATACTATAATCCAACTCCCAAATTGCGGAAAAAACCCATACCAAACACAATAATCTATCTGAGTCCCCACAGCTACGCCAAAAACGCAAGAACGCCCCTCCACGTCGCGATCTCACGCGAACGATACATAAATATCGCTACTTTTGCGAAATACCGTCTTTGCCACTACCGAACCTCTCCTCGATCAACGGCGATCTCCGGCAGATCCGTTCCGTCAGTATTTGCGAACGGATTGCACAGCTGCGCATCAGCCACGCACGGAGAAACAAAGCTGCGACTTTCGGTTTCGTCTGATCGACCACGGATTCAGCGACAAAATCCAACCTTCTTCGAATAGAAGGACAAACACACACGTAAATACATATAAAAACATCGTATTTTTGAGATTTTCTCGAAATCGTGCCTTGTCAAACTCAAAATCCGTCAGCGTCATTTGTTCCAGAACAGCTGAACCGGTCGAAACGAGCTATTGGATCTGCTATGAACAGAGTCGCTACGAGCCAGAAACCAACTTCTCACTGCGGCTTCTTCGAAAAAATCGAGTTTATTCACTTTAAGTGAAACTTGGAAATCGCGTAGAAATTTCCGTTTTAAACTCCGTTTACGACCCCGAAACTTGACGAGTGCTTTTGTAATTAAGTTACACACAAAAACATCGTCAACTGAGAGTTTAGCTTACACTGCAAAAATCTCAGTCCTTACAATACATCCTTCTTGTTACAATGGCAGGACGCTAACTATCGAGTCATGTCCTCTTCCTCCAAGCGCCGCCCGCTCACGTGTTGACCAACAAAATATGGGGTGGGAACTATAAATATAGTTTCCAGTTGGTACCACGCCACCCAAGGGAAAGAGCTTGTGACCTACCATGTCCAAAAGCAGACATTACCAGGTGTAGCTATACAACAAGTAACTATATAAGCAATAAACTATACTGTATACAAATAACAAAACATTCAACTTAGCTTCAAGTAAATGCGATAATAAAATCATACATGTAAGTTTTTTCATATTTCTACTTACACTATTTCACTATCCATTTTAATTCCAATCCACTCCTAATTTTCTCATTACTTTAGCTGAGCTATACCACCCGCTCATTCTTGAGTCAATCCATCAGCGGAATACCACTATTTGTCCAAGCCTGAGGAAGGGACACACCACATGCACCTCATCTTCAATCCATCGACTTTAGGACATCCATCAGGCGAGGAACTACCACACATACCCTTAACACAAGTCGCTTACGGGGAGGGATATACCACAGGTGCCCACAATTGCTAAATCACTTGCCGGACGATGCCTATACCACAACGTACCTGCAAGTGTCAATCATTACCAAGTGAGGAATGCCACACATATCCGCAGTCATAAATCACTTGCCAGGCAAGGATCCCCATACGTACCCGCAAATATGAATCATTGCTAGGCGAGGAATCCACACATACCTTATTCATAATCACTTGCTAGGCGAGGAATGCACTAGAACATAATGCAAGTATCAGTCTGGAGATTCCAGAATCCACTTTCCAAGCCTCAAGAGTTCAACATTATATAATATATAATATATATATATATATATATATATATATATATATATATATATATATAATATTATATATATATACATATATATAATATATAATTAGGCTACTATACTATCTATAGTACCGGAACCTCCGGTACTATAGTGTATTTTTCGATCTGCGGGCATTCAAATCAACGATCCACACCGTTAAATATGATCTAGGGTATATGAATTCTTAGGAATAAAATTTTTTAGTTTTTTTCGATATTGTTTACTTTAGTAAATAAATTATGTCAAAATGGACGGTGAAATTGAATACTCTTTAAAATTTGAGCATAGAGCTTTTAAATTTCAAGATCAAGAATGTTAACATTAATCTACTATAGTTTAAAGTATTTTCTATCAAAATTTGAAGAAATTTAGATTTTTCTATACCGTTAAACTCTAAATCGTCATAATAGCCATGAAAATTAACAATTTTGAAATGTTGATCATACAGTAAACTATGTCGAAAAAATATAAAATTTATTTCTAAAAACTTAAATACTCCTAGATTAGTTTAACGGTGTGGATCGTTGATTTGAATGCCCGAAGATCGAAACCAACACATAGTATCGGAGCTCCGGTACTATAGGAAGTATAGTAGCCTCTCTTCTCGATCTCGCGCCTCCCTCTCTCTTTCTCTCGTTCTTTCCTCTCTCTCTCTTCTCTCTCTCTCTCTCTATATATATATATACTATATATATATATAATATATATATAGGCTGGGCTACTATACTCATTAGAGTTAAGACCTTTTGTACTCATAACTTTTCGACCGTTTAGATGAAAAAAATGTGCGGTTTGGATGAAAGTGATTACGGTTAGTGTTATAGTGGGCCCGCTAGGGTTGAGTCCGGTGGTTGTTGAATAGTATAATCTAACGGATGAAAATGATACAAATGGTAGATCAAACGGTAAAAAATTTATGATAACAAAAGCCTCTATATCAAAGATATAATAGCTGGAATAAATTATATATATATATATATTAATATATATATTATGGCGCACACACCACCACACACACACACACACACTCTATGTAGTCAACCTGTCATACCCCAATAATCCCACATTGGATAGGAATGGGGATGTGATTGGGTATATAAGGGACTTAGACACTAGTAATAATAACTGGGCTTAAGCATTTTGGGCCGGTGGTTGGGCCCAACGAGTTATTGTTGCTAGTGGGCTGGGTCGGTACGTTTGGTATCAGAGCCAGTTCACCAGATGGACATGTGTGGCAAGTCTCGGATGAGTCAGGGTCTGAAAGACAAGGTGATAAGCTATGCCGGAGTCTGAATGACAAGGTGACCAGCTATGCCAGGATCTGGATGACAAGGCTAGCGAGACGAGTCTCACATCGCCTGGTGATCTTGGGCTGTGTGTGTGATTGGACTGACGAGGACGTCAAGGCTTTAACGTGGGGGAGTCTGTCACACCCCAATAATCCCACATCGGATAGGAATGGGGATGTGATTGGGTATATAAGAGACTTAGACACTAGTAATAATAACTGAGCTTAAGCATTTTGGGTTGATGGTTAGGCCCAACGAGTTATTGTTACTAGTGGGCTAGGTCAGTACACAACATCTCTAGGTTCATGTTCTCATATATAAGTGGTCATCCTACCACTATGTTTTCAACCTATGTTCAATGACACTAGCTTCAATAACATTCTGATTCAAGTGATCTTTCTGCCACTATATTTTCCAACCTATATTTAATGATACTAGATTCAATGCCCAATCATGTTCTTTCTTATCCTAGTAATCCACTGTCACGCCCCGGGGTCCATTTTAGTTTAAAACATAGCGGAAAAGCGTTTGAAATTTTTTTTTTTTTGAAAAGCCTGACCCCAGAGTATGCCAGATCCGCCACAAACACAAGGAATCCACTGTTCACACGGACAGAGTCTCCCCTGTATTTGCACGGCGTCACACAAGTACAAGAAGTAACCCAGGTACAACCACAACCAAATAAACATACAAATAACCAACAATTATATATTCATACACCATTCACATCACAGGTTCACATTTATATATTCGACATTTAAACATGAATCCACATCTATCAGTTAAAATGTTTCCAACCACCGAAACAGATTTTGAAATACTAAGATGCAAAATCCACAGAAAATCTTTTGAAAACTGTTTCCTACACGGAAACCTTTATTCTTTAAAAACGCTACCACGAGGGGTAGAAAACCTTTTATTTCACAAAATCCATTTATTACATTCACGAAAATCCATATTTTCAAATNACAAAGCTTCCTAATTACTTATAGGCACTTGCAATTAGGCCCTCTCTTTAGCTATAAGCTTAATTCCACGCTTTCTTGTCCTACAACAACAAAATGGATTCGTCACTCCTTTCGAAACCTTTTAATGCTTTTATTTCATGACATCAAGTTATCATGCCTGATTTCCTAACCTCCAATTAGAATTTTAAAGGATCAAATAATTTTTAAACACTTCAAATCCAAAAATTCTAATTTGACCTAAGATTTTCCAAAATCCATGGCAAAACCCAATTTTATTTACTAATCTCTACAATTTGTAGACTAGATTAGCCTAGAGTTTGACAAAAATTCATTTACAAGGTTTAAATCCAAAACTCTAACATTAAATCCGAAGAACTCACCTTTGCCCCAAGATTTCTACTTCTTCTTGCTCAAGAAGATAGCCCTCTACCTCCAAATCCTTCATCCTAGCTTGATCTCCTAAGCTCCAAGAGTTGGAGACGAAGAGGAGAGTGAGAGAGAAGAGCTTCTCTCTCTTCTTTCTTTCCATGTGTGTGTGCGTGTGTGGGGCTTACAGTGAAAAGGGGTGAGGGTTCCCTCTTTTATAAAAGCTCCCCTTATAAAAGTCCCTACATGAAATTACCAAAACATCCTTTAAAATTGTATTTCGAAAACTATGTTCCAGTACCCAAAATCGCGTACTAGTACACGAGCACTTTGTTCCAGTAACCAAAATTTAGTTCCTAAGAACCCGAACATTGAATTTCTTAGGTTTCTATTGTGTACTCAGTGTATCAATACCGATACAAAACGTATCAGTATTGGTACTCAACTTGAGTTCCTCAAAATCAGAGAGCTGGTTCATCTCCCATTTGTATTGTGTTCCAGTACCCAAAATTTGGTACCGATACACAATACAAAATCTGCAACTTTGGCAGATTTAACCTTCCAAGGCCGTTTTCGTGTCTAGTTTGTACTAAAAACACCCGAATAGCTTCTGAATCTTACCTAAACTATTCAAATAGCATTTTAAGCTACTTTCTATCAAAACTCCACAAAAAAAAATAGTGTAATGTGGGGGGACATAGTTGCAATTGTTGCAACACTATATGACTGGGAATCTCAACCATTTCTACTCTATTTGGACACAAAAGGGAACATCTCCTTTCTATCTTTCTTTCCTTCTCTCTTTAGATGAATGTTGACTACCACATGACTATTAGGAAGGCACAAGCCGAGACGTTACCTTGTGTAAGTCCCCAATGATTGGGCAAAACTTAATTAAACTTGATATTATACATGACAACTAGTTGATGCATACATAATAGTGGGACAAATATGTTGATCATTACACACTTGTATACATGATAGTAGTAGAACCATATACATGTTGATTGGTATGGTTGTATGAAGGCATGATAGTAATGGAACAATCTTAATTATTTCAGCTAATACCTATCTGCTCTTCATTTCAGCAATTTTATTATCTAGTGCCTCTGTTGATCTAGCGGTATATTTCGCTTTTCTCGGCGGCTTACCCACTAAGAACTATTGTTTAATAGTTCTCACCCCCATTAGTTGATTGTTTTTTTTTCAATATCTTTCGCTATAAGAGAGGCTAGGGATTGCGTCTAGCTAGTGCATACTCTGAGTTGCTTAGAGGTGGACTCAAGACATCTTTCATTTGGTTTTTGTATTGAAAAGTGTACCTACAAATTTGTAGCGACCACCTTGAGTTCTTCTACTTTTTGTATGGAGACTTATATTATACTAGTGTAGAAACCCGCGCGATGCAGCGGGTAAATAATAAAATTCAAAATTTTAAATTTTAAAAAATAAAATTATAGTTAGAATCCTAAATACTGATTTTTCTAAATTATAAAATTTTGAATGAAAATTATATTGCTCTAAAACAACACTATTCTTTAATAAATTTGGTTAGAAACTTTAGAATTTTACCAAATTCTAAAATTCATAGTATAAAGTTCATACTATAAAGTTCAAAATAAAATAAGTCTATTACACATATCCTTAAAATATTATATAAATTAGATCTTGTGATCCTGCACAGTTTAATTTAGAGTGCAATTTGTTAAAATTAGATCATTAGTGTCACGCCCCGAGACCGCCAATTTGGTCGGTTTGGGCCCGTACACAGACGCCGAACGAACAGAACCTTCTCTGTTCGCTTAAGGCTCAACAACGACAACAAACATGTATAAAGAAATGCCCAAGAAAAATTTCAATATACATGACTTGCACGAGGCAAGCAACACAAGCACAAGTGAAAGTAAACTAACTAAATATTTCATACAATGTATCTTAATTACTTTAAATTAAATACAAGGCTTACTAATTATTACACACATTCTTTTACCTTTATACATTGCCCTTTCTCAATTAAACAATTTACATTTCCTTTCATCAACTATAAACAGATGAAATCTACAAGGTAAAACTATACTCAATGGATGTCGCTATCTGTAGCGCGCTGTCCCTGTCACGATTCTCGATCACCCCGCACGAACTAGAACCTGTATGGTTAGTGGTGTGAGAACTACTAAAAGTTCCCAATGGATTCGGCCGCCGACCCCGCCGACTCACCCACTAGGTCTATTCAGGCATATGTAGGCAAGAAAAGAGAATAGATAGTAACCAGCTATAACATGTAACAACTACAATGTCTGTACAAAGCTGAAAGAAATAGTAGATAATATCTGAAATTTATGCATGCATGCTGTTCATAATTATTACCCAATTAAACTGGTTAACCCTTTGGTTAACAATAACTTATCGACGAAATCCCAAGTATCGGGGAGACGCAAGCTACATCCCAACAGGACTGTCTACTGGGGGAGACGCTAGCTCCTGATCCAGTTAAGATGACTACTCTGGAGCTCATCGTTCAAGGAGGAGCGACCTTCCTTGAACATAAACTATTGTGAGTATGATCTGATCCTCCTTTAGAGGGTCCAACAAATGACAATGCCACACTTTAACTCTAACTAGCCCTTTATACTAGTTTTACAATTTCATTCTCGATGCTAATCAAATCTCTAGTCATGATGTCACCAAATTTACTATTGTCATAGTTCACAGTAAAGTTCACACATTTATAGGGTTTTATGTTCATATTCTATGGCCCACATGTTCTTTACATTGACAGAAATTCAATTGCATAATAACACTTTTTCCTATAATGCATGAATATGATACAATTCACATATATAGATATGCTCAATAAGATAGCATAGACATAAAGAGGGATTCGAAGACTTCGGATAGCACCACCCACCTGTAGGGATGTCGAAGACTAGAACCAACGTCACGAACTATATAAACATTAGTCCACGCGACTCGATGCGAATAGGGCTAGAACGAAGCGTTTCTTAATTAACGCATCGTAGGTTCGTCGGAATATCAATTCGAACTTCCGAGCACGTCTGACCTTCATTTAGAAAGGAATAAAAGAGATTAACCGAATGTTATAACATCATCTCTACAATTTCTACATTCCCATCCTGATACTTAGCTCTTGAATGCCTTCGCAGCCAAGTACTTGCACATATCACACTACATATAGCTTTTCACTAAGTTTACTTGACAATGAGAAACCTTAGTAATCTTGATTCTTGTAGCTTAAACCTTTTTATAACCATTATGTTTCTTCTCTAAATCAATCATCATATACTATAATCAGGAATTAAGCTCCACTTGTCTCAGATTACACTTTTTACTTATGTGTACACCATACATATTTACATACAACATAAGGTTTACTACTTAGGTTCTATAACAACTTTAACTCATACATGTGAGGTTAATTTCTTGATTTACCTAGCATCAAAGAACTCCTCTTTGCTAAGTAACTACTTTAAACTTATCATAGAGCTAGTAGCTTAAGTTCCACCTATCACTTACACATATACATGATAACCAATTTATCTCTTAGGCTCATAGCCATTAGAAATGTTAGCATTTAACAATTCATTATGCCACTCTTTTACAAAATAACAACATCACCTCTAACCAGGATTTAATGGTAATCATCTCAGATTTTATCCGTAACAACCATTCATATGCATATATATGTACACATGCTGTCAACAAAGTTTCTCCAAACCTTTTCATGGTATTAAGGTTGCTACTGCCCAAAATCTATAGATTAATCCTCTCTAGAATGAAAACATACAACCTTTAAACAAGGGATTAACTTCACCACCCTTCACTTTTTAACAACAATTCACAAGTGCAAATACACCTACATGCTGCTCCTTAGTGCAGTTTATAGGTTTCTAGGTTTATATGGTATCATCCACAAGCTTGAGACCCCAAAATTCATGGCTCAAGCTTTCTTAGAATAAGAACACACTCAAACCAGGGATATTTAACCATTCTATTTCAGATTTTGTCCTCCCAATTCCTCAACTCATGCATACAGGCTGCTAACAAAACTCTCCTAAGCCTTTACAAGCTTTAGGAGTCAAGATGTCCCCAAATTTAACCTCTTATAAAGCAAATAGCTTAAATCCCAGCTAAGAAACAACTTCTTAAGTTAATTAAATATCACTCTAATCAGCCAATATATCAACCCAATCTCAGGTTGCTTACTTCACATATATACACATAATACATGGCTGGTTCTATGCTTCGTGGTATCTACAATCCTTAGTAACCAAGGAATTCTCAATTAGATCCTTTCTAGGGCAAATAACTCAACTCAAATCAGAAATTAGATCAAACTTACTTCAGTTGGATTCTCCAACAATTAATCCCTGCTCAAGGGCTCCTTCCCTCAGCTCCAACAGCAAAGAAAACCCCAATTCCATCAAACTCTCTTTCCTTTGTATAGTTGCTAACTGTTCTACATCATAATACCAACTTTAATTACTTAGAAAATTTCTATTAGATTAGCTAATCTAATTCTTAGCTGAGAACTAATCTCTTACCTCAGATTCCACCTCTCCTCTGCTGATTTCCCTGCTCGGACACACCTCACAGCCCCAAAATATCAAATTTGCCAACTTCTCCACACTAGCTTCGCCTAGGTTTAGAGAGATAAAGAGAAGAAAAAAAAAACTGAAAAGAGGTGAGGAAGGAACAGCCCCTGGTACGTAGCAGCTGCAGGGAGTGGCTGGGGTTGAGATAAGCTCAAAAAACTGCACTTTAGCCCTTCTAAATTGCTGAAACTGCAGGTTTCACAAAACAGTCCTTGCAGTTTACAAAACAGTCCCTGCAGGTTTACAGTTCAGTCCCTGCTGGCAGCTGCAGCCTTGGTAGCTCGTTTCTCACATCCAACTCACTCTGAATTCATCCAAACACTTCCAAAACATGCTAATACACCTCCACAAGTCACATTTTTATGACTTCTTTTTTAACTTAATTTCATGTAAATATGAGCACATATGCACTACGACTTACCGAAGGTCACACCAAACAGAAGATCAATTAACGTAGTAGATCGCTGATGGATTCCTGAGAAAAAATAACAAAATTGTATGTAATACATTAATATATATTTTTCATGTAACCACAAACATATCTAAAATCAAAGCAAAAAATGAGCACATAGGTATTAGGACTTACCGGAGATCCAAAGAAAGGCAACACCAAACAGTTGACTAATCAACGTAGTGGAACGCCGATGGATTTCTAAGAAAAAATAACAAAACATCAAATAACAAAACATTAAAAAAATGTACATCTGTACATAATCTGTACATAGTAATAATAAAGTGAAAATATAGAGTATCTACTATCTACCACCTATCTTTGATAAATTGTTGGGAAAGATCAATTTCTAAATTTATAAAAGAAATTAAAGTTAGAATTTTTTATGCAGGAATAGTTTAAGATTCAAATATTGAGCAATTAATTAATTACAAAAAATGGTACCTTAATTGAGGTAGGAGAGAAGCAATAGGAAGTGAAGAAAGGAGAGAAAAATAGCATGAGTAGAAGCCATTGGAGCATAATAATAATAATTAAGTTTATAGT
>NW_017890560.1:19893-20524 GCF_001540865.1 Ananas comosus
AAAAAGCGAAGGCCAGGCAGGCGCACCGCCGGAGTACCGCCAGGCGGGCTCTTCTTCTTCTTCTTCTTCTTCCTGTAGGAGCAATTTTTTTTCTCTTTTTCTTTTTCTTCTTCTTCTTCCTCCTGCTGGAGCACCTTTTTTTTTTTTCCCTATTCTTCTTCTTCTTTTTCTTCTTCTTCTTCTTCCTGTAAGAGCACGGGGCGCGCCACGGCGACTTCCGGCCTCGCCACGGAGCCCGACCGCTTGACCCCGACGCCCCGCTCAAGCCGGGGAAGCTCTACTTCCTCGTCGACCTTCCCCGCGCCGACCCCAAGCCCGACCACCGCTGCGCGGGCGCAGCCGACGCCAAAGCCGGCGCCGCGCGTTCCTACTAGTTGCCCGAGGAAGGCCACGCGTCGGACTCCGAGCCCGACCGCTCGATCCTGACGCCCCGCTCAAGCCGGGAAAGCTCTACTTCCTCGTCGACCTCCCCCGCGCTGACCCCGAGCCCGACCACCGCCGCGCGATTTCACCATTACACCATTAATGGTGAAATTACACCATTAATGGTGTAACCATTACACCATTAATGGTGTAATTACACCATTACACCGGTGTAATGGTGTAATTACACCATTAATGGTGTAATGGT
>NW_017890560.1:20549-21178 GCF_001540865.1 Ananas comosus
ATCCACAACGTCCGCGAGGTCATCCACCCCTGCAACCCCGCCCTCGCCGCCGTCCTCGAGCACCGCCCCCGCCTCTTCCCAAGCTGCCACAAAGCCAACAACAACAGCAGCAGCCGCCCAACTGGCTGGAGGAGCCCGAGTATCCTCCTCCTCCTTTCCATCATCATCATCATCATCGCCTCCCTAACCCCCAACCCTCATACTCCTCCGACCCCCAGCCCCAGCGCAGCTCCACCTTCGATGAGGCGGCGACGGCGGGGGCGGCGGCGAAGCTCTGCCGCGGCGACGGTGCCCCCGAGCTGAGCTCTACCGCGGAGCTCGGGGGGGGCCGCGGCACGCACGGGGCCGGTGCACGCGATGGCCTACGGGCGTCGAGGTCGAGCGGAGGCGCGGGGGAGGTCGGGGTCGGCCGAGCTCGAGGTCGGCCGGTGCATGCCAACCCCTCCCTCTCCGTCGCCGTCGTCGTGGAGGAGGCGCACATCGACCCGGTGGCCTCGCGCGGGCGCTCGCTGTCCCGGCTGGCCGGGTTCTTCGTAATGGTGTAATGGTGCACCATTACACCATTAATGGTGTAATTACACCATTACACCGGTGTAATGGTGTAATTACACCATTAATGGTGTAATGGT